>NW_024419868.1:34820-99602 GCF_014898765.1 Herpailurus yagouaroundi
GTCCTTGCATACCATTTCAATTTCATTAATACTTAATGGTCTATTCAAGTTTTTTACTTCTTGCTATTCCATTTTTGTCATTTTATATTTTTCTAGGAATAAAGTTTTACCTAGATTTTCCAATTATTTCTATCTAGTTCCTAATAGGTTTCAGGCTTGACTACCTAGTACCTTCATGGATAGGGGAGCACTAAAGGAGCATCATGTCTGTCATTTGGGACCAGAGGGAGATTGGCTACCTTTGCACTTCCAGCAAAGCAATGGCTATGTGTAATTCTTTGTTGCTTTGGATATTTGTGATTGTATATGAATGTGTGCACTTTTATAAATGTGTGTTTATACATGATGTTCTAATGTGTTTCTATTTATACAAAAATAAACTAAAAGAGAACAATTTTTCAAAGGGAAATTAGCTGGATGATCCTCTGTGTAGTTATTTTTCTGTCTATATGTGTCCCTGAGCTGTAAGAGGGTAATTCCCTGGGTCTCTCAGTGTCTCTGTGTATGTCTGCCTCTCCACCAGTGTTGATTCATTCTGTGTGTTTTTCCATGTCTCAGAGTCTGCAACTATAAGGGTTCATGATTCTGTGTGTATCTTTATGTCTCTGCACCCGTCTGTGTTTCTAAGAGTGGGGAGAATTCTGTATGCATCTCTGTGTTTCACTGTAGAAATATATGCATGGAGTGCACATGCTACGTGGCAAGTTCAGACTCTCCAAGTCTGGAAGAAACATTACAACAGGAAATGCTCTGGATTCCAGCTTCCGGATGGAATTTCACTCAGAAAAATACCCCTTCCTGGTCCTCCCAATAACTGCAACATTCTTTGTCTTTTTTCAAGAGGCTGAGTTGAAGGGGTTTATGCTAACCTTGACCTCAGAGGCCTTGTCTTTCAGGAGGACTTGGCAGAGCCCTGAAATTCCACACCCTGCCACTTGCCTCCTGCCAGGCCTACTTCTTCCTCCTAAACCCTTTTATAGCTCCACATTATCTACCAGACCAATTCTGATCCAAATTGTCCAGAGAGGCCAGGGGAAGACACAGAGAGATGAGGACAAAGAAACAGAATAAGATTTTTAAAAATAAATAGATAAATAAAGATTAGATTTTGGAAGAGATGAACAGATACAGAAATGATAACAGGAGATAAAGACAAAGAGACAGAGACAAAGAAACAGGGCCTGAAAGCTGGGAGCAAATACTCAGAAATGGGGATAAATAAATAAGGATGGGGACAGACAGATATACAGAGAGATGGAGTGGGAAGGGTGAAGAAAGAGGGACTGACAGGAATGAGGCATGAATGTAGGGAGAGAGAGAGAGAGACATGAGGTTAGAGAGGCAGCTATATAAAAGATGAGGACAGATGGGGTGCCTGGGTGGCTCAGTCGGTTGAGCATCTGACTTCGGCTCAGGTCATGATCTCACAGCTCGTGAGTTCGAGTCCCCCGTCGGGCTCTGTGCTGACCGCTCAGAGCCTGGAGCCTGCTTCAGATTCTGTGTCTCCCTCTCTCTCTGCCCCTAAGCCACTCGCATTCTGTCTCTGTCTCTCTCAAAAATAAATAAACATTAAAAAAATTGTTTTAAGATGAGGACAGAGAGGGACACAGAGATGATAACAGCCAGGTATATAGGAAGGGGGTGACTGGATGAGATACACAAAGATAGAAACAGATAGTGTTAAAGATGAGGAGACAGGCTGATGATGTAGAAGCTGAAATTTTTGAGCATTTGTTATGTCTGAAGCATGGCCCTTTGAACTGTACATGTGTTAGTTCATTTAATGCTCACAGTAATGCTGTGCATGTACTGTTATCCACCCTATTTTGCAGATGAGGACACTGAGGCACAGCAAGTCAGCAGTACAACTAAGATTTGAATTCAAACAATCTAGCACCAGTGACTGTACTCTTGGCTACTCTATCAGTGACAAAGAGAGACAGAGGAACGGGGAGCTGGGGACAAGATAGCAAACAGATGAAACCCATGTAGGGACAGAGAGATGAAGACGAGAGACAGGCACATGAGGAGAGTAACCCAATAAGAGAGATGCTAAGAGACAGAAAAGGAAAAGATTAGGAGAGAATAAAATAGGGAAACAAGGGCAAAAAGACCAACAAAGAGAGATAGAAACAAAGAGTATAAATGTTGCAGGGAAAAAATGGAACAGAAAAGTGAGAATAGAGAAAGATAGGTTGGGAAGAGAGACAGATGAATGCAGCAATATAAACAGAAAGATGACGACTGGGAAACATCCAGAGAGAAGTAGGGACAGAGCAGTGGAGACAGAAAGGCAGACAGTAAAGAGGCCAAGGAGCCAAAGGAAACTGAAAGAGAAATAGAAAAGACAGACATTCTGGAACACACAGAAATTCAGAAACAGATGAGGTATGGCAATGTGGTAGTATATGTATGAGGACAGAGACTCAGACCAAGATGAATTAGATAGGAACAGGATGGAAACAAGGCAACCCCCAACATACACAATATAGAGAGAGTGGAGCAAGGAGAGAAGAGAGATGGAGCGAGACTAGGTGAGACAGGAAAAAGAAACCACCAGAGAGATGCAACCAGAAAAACAAGAGAAAGCAAAATGTAGACAGAGATGGGGGGGGTGGTGTCTGAGAGGTGGTTAACAGTGATGGTGAACTTGAGGAGGGGGAGACAGTAAAAAATAAGAAAGACAAAGACAAAATAAACTCATCTTGATCCAACAACTTGCAAGTCTCTTGGATATATCAGGGCTGGCACTGGGCTGTGTGGTGCTAACTAGACTATGAGCTTAAGAAGTCAAGGCCTTGGCCTTCATTATTCACTACTGTATCCTCTATCTACAATATATTCCCAATCATGTGGAGGACTACTGTTTGTTAAATATTAGGTCCTGGGAACTGTGTATGCATTGCATGGATTTTGCCATTGAATCTTTACAACTCTGATGTGGTAGGTATTATTATCATCATTCCCAGTTTACAGATGGAGAAACTGAGACTCAGAGTGATGAGTAACTTGCCCAAGGTCACACAGAGGAACTAGGAGTGAAGCCCCAGCCTGTACCAATGGCAAAAGTATTTCTTGAACCAAGGATTAAGGTGAATCTTTTCCTGACCATGAACTTGAGGTGCAAACAAATTCTAGTCTGTCTGGCTCCAAGGTCCACACATTTGACCATTATACCACACTGCTTCAGTGAAGCCTTACTGACACTGATGGAAGCCTGCTGAGCCAAGGTTAGCATGTCCGACTCCTTACCCTCTCGAGCTCCCTCCATCCAGTAAAAAAGGTTGGCCTGGCTAGCTCAGAGAGACTGGAAAAAAAGTCCTATGAGTGTCACTAATAAACTGTGGCCTGAGATAATCAGAGAATGCTTCCTGGAGGAGGGGATAGTTCAAAGAGGCCAGAGGCAGATATATACAGAAGTCAGTAAAGGTTCAGGATCCCTTATTTGCACAGGTCCCTTCTAAGGCTCTGTTTAACCATCAGTGAAAAATCAAAGAGTAATGAGAATTTGTTACTTTGCAGGAAAATTGAAATGCCCTAACATCTTACAGCTTATATATGAAAGAAACTAAACAGAAGTTTTCCCAAACTTGACAAGTCCTAAAAATGTACATTATTGTGAAGCTGAAACTTTTCTAAAACACAAATTTCTATCAACCATGCTATTAAGAAAGCCTAATATTTTTATTATTTCTGTAAGAAATGACCCTACCTCATGCTTCAGTGACAAAATAGAAGCCATCAGACATCAGGAATGGTTACTGGGCCCTCATCTTCTCACCACCGAATCTCTAAACCTCCCATTAACTGTGTTCAGCTCTGTCTCATTCCTACCAGTTACAATGAGGGGCCTGAAGACCCTCCTCTTCTTGGAGGCTCAGTGCCCCAGATCCCAATCCCTCCTTTCTCTTTCTCTTCTGCATCTTTGTCCTCTCCCCCTCTACTGGATCATTCCCAGCAACAAACGAGCATAGTCTAGTATCTCCCATCTTTAAAGAAATCATGCTTTCAGGGCATTGGAGGGGCTCAGTTGTTTAAGCATCCAACTCTGGATTAAGCTCAGGTCATGATCTCATGGCTCATGGGTTCAAGCCCCAAATCAGGCTTTGCTTGGATTTCTCTCTCTCCCTCTCTCTCTGCCCTTCCCCTGCTTGTGCTCTCTCTCTCTCTCTCTCTCTCTCTCTCTCTCTCTCTCTCTGTCTTTCTCTCTCTCTCTTTCTTTTTTTATTTAAAAAAAATTTTTTTTTCAACATTTATTTATTTTTGGGACAGAGAGAGACAGAGCATGAACGGGGGAGGGGCAGAGAGAGAGGGAGACACAGAATCGGAAACAGGCTCCAGGCTCCGAGCCATCAGCCCAGAGCCTGACGCGGGGCTCAAACTCACGGACCGTGAGATCGTGACCTGGCTGAAGTCGGACGCTTAACCGACTGCGCCACCCAGGCGCCCCTCTCTCTCTCTCTTTCAAAATAAACTGATAAACTTAAAAAAATAATTCTTTAACCCTCCTTCTACCATCATCTTATCTCTCTGGTCTCTATTCCCCTTCACAGCCAAGCTTCTAAGTGGAATTGCCTACACACCCAGGTCCACTTCAATAGGGGTGAGAAAGGTGTTCTGTTCACTCAGATTTCATGGAGGGTCCTGTAATAATTTACACTCTCAACAGCACTCTACACAATTATTCCTGTTTGTTAAATGAATTTTATTTATTTTTCATGATATACTTTATATACTTTAGAATATACATATATGAACTGTTTGAATAAATAATAAATATCTGTGTACCCATCACCTAGCTTCAAAACCAGATCATTTACAAATGACAAAACCCCCTGGGTAACACGCCCCAGTCACATCTCTTTCCCCTCCCTGAGGTAACCACTGTGCTGAATTTTATTTTTCATTCTTTGCTTTTTTTTGTGTGTGTAGTTTTATAACATATGACTGTATCCAAATACTGTGTAATTTTTCATGTTTTTCCACTTTATATAAACATATTCTGCTATAACTTTTTTTGAATCAGCATTAGGTTTTCTGAGTTTCATCATGTTGATACATGTAGCTAGAGTTCATTCATTTTTTCTTTACACTATTACATCATATAAATATGTCTGAATTTATTCACCCATACTCTTGTTTCCATTTCTTGCTGTTAGAAACAGTCTTCAGTGGGGCACCTGGGTGGCTCAGTCGGTTGACCGTCCGACTTCGGCTCAGGTCATGATCTCGTGGTCTGTGAGTTCGAACACTGCGTCGGGACCTGTGCAGACAGCTTGGAGCCTGGAGCCTGCTTCGGATTCTGTGTCTTCCTCTCTCTCTGCCCCTCCCTTGCTCATGCTCTGTCTCTCTCACTCTCAAAAATGAATAAATGTTAAAAAAAATTTTAAAAAAGAAACAGTCTTCGGTGAATATTCTTGTAGTGTCTCCCAGTGCACATGTACAAGGATTTCTCTAGGGGAGCAATCCTCAAACTATTTTTTTTAACTCAGAACTTCCTTTATATTCTTAAAAATCACTGTAAGACCCCCAAAGAGTTTTCATAAATGTGGGTTATATCAATTGATACTTGTTGCATTAGAAATTAAAACTGCAAAAGCTTAAGTATTTACTTTTAAAATAACAATAATTACATCATATTTAAATAAATATTTTATGAAAAATAAGTATTTTCCAAAACAAAGAATAATTCAGTGAGAAGAGTGGCATTGTTTTAAAATTTTGCAAATCTCTTTACTGTATTGCTTAATAGAAGGCAGCTGGATTCTCATATCTGCTTCTGTGTTCAATCTGTTTGATATCTAGAAAATTCCATTTTACATTCTTGAGAGAATGGGGGTAAAAGAAGCAAATAACACCTTACTAGTATTATTGTTTTGACTCCCTGACCCCCGCTTCTGCCCCCAGTTTAATCCAGACCATACTGTGAGAACCACTGCTCTAGGATATGCACCTTAAAAGGCTGGATCATAGAGTATGTGCATCATTCAGCTTTACTAGAAAATGTCCAACTTTTTCTAGAGTAGTTGTATCAACTTACACTCCTACCAATGGTGTATCCATTCCGTCTTCATTCATTCTGGTGTTCACCCCTACCACTGCATCAAAACTACTATCAAGGTCACTACCAGTATCCATGTTGCCATATCCAATGGGCCCTTTTCAATCCTTATCTCAGTTGACTTCTCAGTACTCTTTTTAAAAATCTCCAACACAACCCTAGTTATGTCCCTATCTCTTTTACCTCTTTCTCAGTATCTTTGCCACCTCCTGCTCCTTCACCCAATTTCTATCATTGGAGTTCCTTGGAGCTCAGTCAAGGATCCTCTTCCTTTCTCTTTGCTCTGTTTCAGACTGACCTCTTCTTTCATGACTTTTAATGCCATCTCTATACTCACAACCCTCATTTATATCTGAAACCCAGACCTCTTCCCTGGGATGTATATACCATTACCTGCTTTAACTTCTCCACTTGATTATCTTAAGGAAGTATAGAATTGAACCCTTGATCTTCCCTCTGAAAACCTGTTCTTTCTGTCTTCTTCATCACAGTGAATGACCTAGCCCATGTCAGATCCCTAGGATGCATTTTTGATGCCTCCCTCTCCCTCCCACCCCAAGCCACCATACCAACCCCTTTCAGTTCTAAATATCTCTCAAATCTGTCTACATCTCTCCATCTCCACAGCCACCACTTTAGTCTACTTACCATTATCTCTGACTGCAGTACACTTCTAATCTTGCCCACTTCCAATCCAATCCACAGAAGCCAAAGCACCTTTTTTTTTTAATTATACCATGTCAATCCCAAATTAAAAACCTTTCAATGTAGTGTATTTCAGCATTTGGTAGATGTGAATTATCTACAAAAGAGATACTATTTTATCATGATCCATTTAATATGACACAAACTGAAACAAAATTTCATGAAACAAACTTACCCTCCTACACAATTCTATCATACATTGATATTTTCTATTCTTTTCTCAAATTGATTTCAGTACCTTCTGCAATTTGACATACATTTAAAAGTACTGCTTCAATACCTTTCCACTGCTCATAGAAATAAGATCCTTTCTCCTTCCCATGTCCTATAAAGCCCTACATAATTTGGCTCCTGCCTACTTCTTTGAGTACATATCCCACTCCTCTTACTCTCAGCTCACTATGCTCCAGCCACACTGGCCTTCCTGCAGTTCCTAAGTATACCATTTCCCCTTCTGCCTAGGGCCTTCCCACTTGCTCTGTCCTCTGTATGAAACACCTTTGCCTCCACTCATCATCTGCTAACTCCCACCCCTTCACATCTCAGCTTAAATATCAGGTCTTGCCTGACCCCCTCAGACTAAATTGTCCCCACCCATTTTTCTCCTTCCTATCACCCTGTTCTATTTCTTTATATAAGCTTATCACAATTTGTAATTATGTGTGTGTTTATGTGTTATAATTATGTGTTTGTTTACCTCCTGTCCTTTCCAGCACCAGACCATAAACTCATGGCCTTGTTCATGTCTGTGTCATTCACTACTGCATAGCTAGTGCCTCACAAGGTGCCTGGCCCATGGTGTATGCTCCAAAAGATATTCATCAAATAAGCAGAGATCTGAAGAACAAATGAAGTGGAATTGGGGAAATGTGGAGAGTTTCACACAGAGGCAACAGCATATGCAAAGACTCAGAGGCTAGAGACACTAAGGAATGGTCTAAGACTTTTAAACTTAGACCCAAGAATGAAGTCTGAGAGGCTGGCAGTGGCCAAACAAATCATCAAGGGCCCAGCTTAATCTTCCCTGTTGAAGAAGGTAGGTTTCCTTTTGAGCCAGTGGGGACTCATCAAAGGGTTCTAAGCATGAGAGTGATATGAGTTGATTTACTTTTTCAAGAGATCATACTGCCTACAGTGTAGAGAAGGGATTCCAGGGAACAAAACTGACACAGGGAGACTGTGACAGTATTTCAGGTTAGATGTGGTGCTGGCTGACACTAGGGTCGTATCAGGAGAAGTGAAGAGACTACATAAATAAATTTGGGAGATATTCGGGAGGTAAAAATGACAAGATCTGGTGATTGCATGGGGGTGGAGGAGAGAGAAGAGTCAGGGGTGTAACTCAGGCTTCTGCTTTGACTGGGGTCATTCACAAAAGTGATGTACAAAGAAGGACAAACAGGTTGGGAGGAGGATGACTTGAGGTGATGAAAAGGTTTTAGGTATTTCTGGAGTAGTCAGGTAGAGCTGTCTAATAACCAGTTGAATGCATAGGTCAGGAGAACTCTCTGGACCTCAAGAGGTGTCACTTTGGGAGTCATCAACAAAGAGATGATAATTGAAGCCATGGGAGTGAATGTAATAATTGAAGAAAATAACACAGATAGAGAAGACGAGAGCTCAGGCCAAATCCCTAAGGAACACCAACATTTAAGGGTTGGACAAAGAGGAGCCTGGAAAGTAAAGGAATTTAACCAAGGCAGCAGGAGAAAAATGAGAGTGTGGTATCATGGAAGTGGCTTAAGGAGGAGGGAGTGGTCACAAGTGCCAAATACTAAGAAGAAGTCAAGTAGGATAGCCTTTGAAAAAATTCTATTAGGTTTTGTGACATAGGCTGTGGCAGACTTTGATGAGAGCAGTATTAGGCAAGTAGTGGAGGCAGATTGGAGTGGGTTGAAAGATAAGTGGGAAGTGGGAAAACTGAGACAGTTAAGTGTAGGCAACTCTTCTGAGGAGTTTATAGAGAGGAGAAGAGAGGGTGGTGGTTGGAGAGGGAGACCTTTCAGTAATTGTTTACTTGTTTTCAGATGGAAGAGACCTGAGTATGGTTAGATGATGAAGGGAAGGAGCACGGACTCTGTAGGTTTGGTAGCAAGAAGTCAAGAACTTCCTTTCAGTGACCTCTGTTTATTCTGTAAAGTAGGAGGTGGAGGTCATCTGCTAAGGCTTAGGAGCAGATAGAGAAGTTGGTGGTTTGAGGAGAAGAGAGGTTTGAAAGGGCTGCTGTGGAGGTGGGAGAGAGAACAGCCTCGGAACACAGTAGGGTTGTGGGTCAGTACTGAGGGCGTGGTAGAAGCTGAAGACCATGAGTTTATAGTGGCACAAATCTGTGAGCCTGAATACTTTTCTCCAGCAGTGTTTAGCGGCCTTTGCACAGGCATGGAAAAGGCGGACAGTTGGGCTGATCCAAGGTTGGGATGTTGCCAAGCGGATGCAATAATCCTGAGAACTGAAGCTATTGGCGGGAGAGTGGCGAAGTAAAGGACCATAAGGTCTAGTTTGAGCGGAGAGAAGTGTATCAAGACAAGTCCTCTATGAGCCAAGCACTAGGGAGACTCTGGAACCTGTGGAAAGGTTTCTGGAAAAGAGATTGAAGGATGAGCAGAGAGAGGATGACCTGAGAGAGGGACAGAAAGGCAGATTTGGGGCTTGAGCTCAGAGACTTGCCTATGTGGGACTGAAGGTTGGAGTATAGGGAATGAAGGCTGAGGGAAATTTTTAAGGGGGAGAAGGAGGGCCTTTGAGGGCGGTCACCGAGAGAAGTGAGGCGGGTTGGAGTGAGGGGGCGTGCCCAAGAGCAAATCCCGGGCGAGGGGGCGGGGCCCGGGTAACTGGGTCCCAGCGCCGCTGTGGCTGCGGCTGCCTCAGCCACGGCTCCCGCCTCCCCACCCCCCTTCTCCGGCTCCTTCCTGCCGGCCGCCGCGGAGACCTAGGCCGAAGCTGTTACCCTGCCCCCGCGGCTGAAGCTTCGTCCGGAGGGATTGGCTGAGGGCGAGCCCCGCAGCCTAAGCGCGCGACGCACACGCGCGCCCCCCGCCACCGCCGTCCTCTCCTCCCTCCCTCCCCTGTCCTGCCCTCCCTTCCCTTCCCCTCCGCCCCCCAGCCTCCGCTGCGGCGGGAGGAAGAACCCTTTCCGACCAGTCAGAAGAGCCCAGATCGATTCCCATTCGGGGAGAAAGAGACCCCGCACTCTAAACAGACCGACCGCTCGCCCCGGGGCCACGGAAGTGGCTCGCCTCTTACAAGGGAGCCCGCGCCGAGCGCAGCCCACCGACCCTCACCCAGCTGCAGCCGCATAGACAAGCGCTCCTCAGCGGGCCCCCGGCCTCGCCGAGCCCAATCCCCGCGCGGGGCCCGGGCCGGAGATGCCTGGCACGGCAGCAGCGGTGGCTGCTGCTGCTGCTGGTACTGCCACTGCTGCCAAGGCTGCTGGCCCGGGCCGGGGCCGGGGGCTTAAGTCTCCGCAGTGGGGCTGAGCCCGCAGCCCCGCCCCCCGAGCCTGAGGCCGCCGCTTCGCCGGGCGCCCGGCCTCCTCCGCCTGCGCCTCCGCCCCAGGAGCTGGAGCCAAGCGGGGAGCCCGGGCCCCGCGCCCAGGCCCGGACCATGCATGGCCACCGAGCCCCGGGGGGTGCCGGGCCTTCGGAGCCCGAACATCCAACCACGAACCTCCCCGGCGCCGCTCCTCTGGTCACTGCCGACACGGACCCTGGAGCCTCTGAGCCCGGACTGCCGGTGCTTAGGGGCGCAGGCTCGGCTCTCGGCGGCCCCCTGGATCCCCAGTTTGCCGGACCATCGGACGCCAGCCTGGGCGCTGTTCCAGGCCCCCGGGTCTTACCCTGCGGCCCCAGTCCACAGCACCACAGGGCCCTACGCTTCTCCTACCACCTAGAGGGTTCACAGCCCCGGCCTGGTGAGTGATCGAGAGAGCATGGGAGCCCGGGCCACGGGCCTGGTACTGGAAGTGGGTTCTTGTTCTCGGGCCCTCTAAGCCCCACCTCGGGGCCGACCCGCTCACCCTGGCCCTTCGAGTCTTCTCAACCCCCACCCCCTTCCCTCGCTCCTCTTCCGTCCAGTCCTTTCAACCTCTGCCCGCGGTCTTCTCTCTCTGTCCCCTTGCCCCCTCAACCCTTCCCACCCCCTTATCTTCTATCCGCTGAGACTAATGGGAGAGGGAGCACTCCCAAGAAAAACGGGCAGGATTGCAAGGGAGTAAGAGGAATTTGGTTGGGGGAACAGTGTTTGGGGGAATAGGAGAGGAGTCTCCCATTTGCCAAGCGCTTACATTGTGCCAAGCACTGGGCTGCGTGCTTTACATGGATTCTCATTTCATCTTCAGGAGCCTCCTGTGAAGTAGGTATCATTTTGTAGGGTAGGAAACTGAAGCCCAGAGAAGTTGAGTAACTTGCCCAAGGTCCCACAGCTAGTATGGAGCCAGGATTCAAAACCAGATATATTTGAGTACAAAGTCTGTGGTCTTTCTCTTTCCCCAAACTGAGGTTGGAGACCATGAAAGTAAATGCCAAGCCTTCTGCTTATGTGATTTTCTCCTGTACTGTTCAGCTCAGCAGCTATGGAGTATGAGTGGAAAAAAAAAGAGGGATGGTGGATTGATCCAAGGTTGGGGTTTTGCCAAGGTGTGTGTGGCGGGAGGACAAGGGAAGGAGGGAGTAGAAGGTGCTGATGAGAGAGAGAGGTGAAAGAGGTGGGCCTTGGGGGTCAACCTGGAGGGGAGGGCTGGAAGGGCTGCTGGGTAAGGAGACAGCAGAAGGGGTGGGAGCAGAAGCCAGTTGTAGCAGAGCTGTAGAGCTGCAGGGCTTCAAGGATGGTTGTGCAGAGAAACCAGGATGCTTGAACTTGGATTTGCAGAGGTGGAGCAGCTCTAGGTGAGGCTGGGGCCATAGGCTGTTGCCTGGAGAGGCCTCTGAACTGCACAGACCTGAGTGTCCAACGAGTCCAGCATGGCTTCCCCCATCTGGGGACATCCCCATGTGGACCTGAGCCCAGGAGCCACAGAGAAAGAGCAGTGTTATTTCTAGTCTGCCTTCCACTGGGCAACACTGACAGAGCTGCTGAGCCTCTGGTACCCCCCAGGGCTCATATCCCAGGCTCCATAGGTCTCTGGGACTATGGCCCAGCACAATTAGCAGTAGCGAAGCATAAAGCACTGGAAAGACGTGCCCCTTACTGTGTTGTGACCTTGGGCTAGTTATGGAACCTCTGAGAGTTTCCAGGGGCTTCCTCTTCGTGGGCTGGAGATATCCAACTGATAAGAGGCCTTTAACACCCTGTCCTGCATGTTGCTCCTGCTGGCTTTCCAAACACCCCTTGACAGATGCTGTATGGAGCAGGCTACTCACCCACTTTACTGTAGCACCTCCTTTCAGATCTCGAAACATGCCAGAAGGACTCCCACCTCAGGGTCTTTGCATCTTCTTTTCCCTCTGCCTGGCAGCTCTTCCCCCTGCTCTCCATCTGGCTTGTTCCTCATCTTTCAGGTCTCAGCTCAGATGTCACCTCCTCCAAGAGACCTTCCCTGACCACTTTGTGTGTGGGGGGGGGGGCCCCGGGAACACTGTGTGCTTCCATCCTTGCCCTTAGTACAGTCTGAAATTATCTTATTGTGTCTACTTGTTTATTGCCCATCTTCCTCCACTAGAATGTGAGTTCTGTGAGGGCAAGGGGATTGTATCTGTTTTGTTCAGTGTTGTATCCCCAGTGACTAGTGCAGTGCCTAACACACAGTAGGTGCTTAATAAATCCTTGTTGAACAAATGCCTGAACAGACATGAAGGGAGCGCATAATAAGCCCTCAGTAACTATAGGCTTAGAGAAGGACAACTGAATTCCTGCCCTCTAGATGCTCTTGGTCTGGGAGTCAGTAGCTGGGCAGTGTCTAGACCCTTGGTCAATAACCTCTGATTGATACATGGTGGTGATTCTGAGTTGCCTTCCCACTCCACCAATCCTTACTAATTACCAATCACAATACCCATCCTGAACTATTCCCCTCCTGCCCAAAAGAGCAAAAAAGTTTCCAGGATCCCTTTTCCCAGTGAAGTCCCTGCCTGTGTAGGTGTCTTTTTTTTTATATACTACATGATAAAAAGTGTCAGGGAAAGACCTGACTTCCCATCCAACCATTCCTAGCTGACTCACTGTGTGACACTGAGTGAGTTCCCTTATCTGAGCCTCAATTTCCTCATCTAGAGAATGCCATGAGGAGTCTATGAGATACTGGTGAGAAGCTTGCAGAATAAAATAAAATTTAAAAAAAGAGAGAAAAACCTTCTGAAGAGGAGGCGGAGATATTACTCAGGCCCTGGCAAAGCAGGCGCTGGGCCATGTGATTCACAGCAGCATGGGGTGTGAGAGGCCCGCCTCCCCCACTGCCCAGCCTGCCCAGGGGTAGGCACAAGTGACTTGCTTCCCTCTCTACAGGACTCGCCTATAATTGGCCCAAGAAGCGCAGGTTGCAGTGTGTGTGTGTGTGTGTGTGTGTGTGTGTGTGTGTGTGAGAGAGAGAGAGAGAGAGAGAGAGAGAGAGAGAGAGAGAGAAAGAAAGAGAGAGAGAGAGAAAGAAAGAGAGAGAGAGAGAGTCCTCTCAATTAAAGGGTTGAAACATTTTAGTCCACATGTTAAGATTTCTGTGTGCCTGCCGACTTCCTCCCTCAGACTGCTGAGGCCTTTATTGAATCACTATCCTTAGGGGCCAGTGGACAATCGGGGGAGGGTGGTGCTTTTTAAAATAATACAACTGACTCTTGAACAATGTGGGGGTTAGGGACACCAAGCCCCATGCCCCTACTTGCACAGCCAAACATCTATGTATAACTTTTGACTCCCCAAAAACATAACTATTAATAGCCTACTTTTGACCAGAATCCTTACCAATAACATAAACAGTCAATTCCCACATCTTTTTGTATATGTATTATATACTGTATGCTTAAAGTAAGCTAGAGGAAAGAAAATGTTATTAAGAAAATCATAAAGAAGAATAAATACATTTATGGGACTGTATTGTATTTATAAAAAAAAATCCATGTGTAAGTGAACCTGTGCAGTTCATACCGTGCTGTTCAAGGGTCAGCTATAGTCACATCTTATCCATGTGAAAAACCTTCAATTACTTCAAAGTGCTTTCTCTTTTAGTTACCCTGATTATTGGTAGGGAAAGGGGCGATCGTTTTTATACCCATTTTCCAGGTTGATAAAACCTAAGGCCTAATTGGGTTACTGAGATAACCCAGTGAGATACCAGAGAGGGATTTGAGAGAGTTTCCAGCTGTAGGTGTGCTCATAGAGATTTGGGGGAAACCCTACCCTATTCTAGATTTGAAGCCTGGAATATCCTTCCAGATGCTATGTGGGGAGTAGCTTGGGGCCTGTGTCTCAGTCAAAACAGTTGCACCTGATATAAGAGTCTTTTCATGGGTAGTAAAGAACTAAGCCAATTGAGAGGGGCAGAAAGAAGGCTGGCTTCTTCTAATTTGGAGCCTAGGGCATCATCAGAGACTCCAAGAGTTAGAATTGGAGCTGGAAAGGGCCCTAGACACCATCTGGTTCTGGGTTTCCCAAACTGGGTGAAAATCAGAATCCCTTATTGACTTTGAAAAAATAACTGATTCCCAGACTCCACCTCAGAGCCCCAGAATCTTGGGGTTGCAATCCAGGAATCTATTTAAAATTCCCCAGGTGATTCTGATGCACAGTCTAGAGTGGGAACTGATTTTTAGTAGAGGTAGTAGAGGCTCAGAGAGGCAGTTTACTCATGGTCCTACAGTGAGTCAGCCTGATTAAGGCCTGGAGAATGCATTGGCCTCCCCTCTAAGGCCTTCTCCTCAGGACCCTATGTGGGCCTACCTCCCTCTCTCCCAACCCCAAAGGAAGGCATGGGATCTAAGCTAAAGGGAGTCAACCCCTCACTCACATACACACAAATACCGGCTGCCTCAGTTTACCATCTATGCTTAGCTCTCATGAATAGCTGCCATCTGGCACTTCAAGCTGGAAAGCAGTTGCAGTTTTGGGACTCTAGGCAGAGGAAACAGGCATCAGAAGTACCCATCACAGGGCCTGGCCCAAAGGAAGAGCTCTAGGGAGTGTCAGCAAGGTTTGTAGAGCTAAGAGGAACATGAAGGGCAGTTAAGGTAAGAATTTCAGTAGGAGCAAAGGCACTGAGACATGGGGCATCCTGGGAACTGGGACTGGTGTTGAGAAGAGTAAGGGATATGCCTGGGAAAGGGACTTTATCCTAGGGCAAAGGGGAACCATTGAAGGGTTTATTAAGCAGAGGAATGATGTGCTCAGATGTAGGTGTTTGAGAGATCCCCATAGCTACTTGTGGAGAGTGGATGGTAGGGGCACAAGAATGGGAGCAGAGATAATAGGCAGTCATCCCAGCGACAGGCAATTATAGTTTGGTTTAGAGTGGTGGCAGGTAAAGACAATAAGATCAGAGAGATATTTAGGTGCTAACATGAACAGGCCTTGGTGGTGGCTTGGATGTAGAGGCCAAGGAAGAAAGAAAAGTCCAGGATGAGTTTGTGTGTTCTTGTCTGAAACCAACTACAGTGGCCCAATGGGTGGTGGGGAGGCCATCTACATGCAAGAGAAGGAGCAGGTTTGACGGAAGATACTGAGTTTGAAAGGCTTTGGGGGACATCCAGGTGGAAGTGGCCAGCAGACATTTGGATGGAGGGTTGGAAAGCTCAGAAGAGAGAGGTCTTGGCAATATATGTTTGGGAATTCCCACCACCAATGCATACCATGGATCACAAAGCAGCTCATGGGGAAAAGTGTGTGGGGTTCTGGGGCCAGTCCCATCCCTGAAGACATAGATAGTGATCCACTATCTATGATCCACACCCAGTTGGATCATTCATTACCTGACCAAATGTTGCCTTAGAAATGCCTTGGGGAGGGGGAGCAGTTTTTAAAGCATATTTGCATAAAGCTGAGGCCCATTTCATATATACCCAGGGTATTTGCTGTTGCAAAGAACTCAGGGAATACTCCTTAAAAGCAAATGAAACATTCGTAAAGTAAATTCTTGTGGCTCCCTCCATGTTCTCCATTTTGAAGGCATCCTGTGAGGCCATAGAAGGAGGTCGCTTATGGAAACAAGAGGGGGCTCATGACAGGAGGGGTGGTGGGCTCTGCTGGGGATTTTTGAAGAGCAGCAGTTTAGGATTCCAGGGGAATGTCTGGGAAAAGACCCAGATTTGGTTCAGTCAGCTGAGGCCTTCCAAACAAACACAACAAAATATAAAGACTCTGGATAGCTGGGAAAAGGACTTCCCTGACAGGACTAAAAGAATTGCAGTTCCCAGGTTGCAGATGGTTGGCACGCCCTTCCTTGGCCCTTTCAGGTGCCTCTGTCCCTGTGGGAGGGCCCGGCTGGAGCTACCTGCTTCCTCAAGGGAGAGTGGCAGCTGTGTCCCAGACAGATTCCAACCAGGACTTTCTGGGGGCCAGTTAGCTAAATGCCTTAGGCAGATGTGGAGCTGGCCAGATCCTGGCTGGGTGGGGCTAGGACCTGTCTGGAATGAGGGTAGGAAGCACTGTCTGCCATTGGCCAGCCATGCAGAGTTATGTTTCCCCCTCTGGAGAATGCAGATATGTTGGAGCAGTGAGTCCAGCCTCTCTGGGCTCTAATACCCAGTTCCTTGGGCCTGGAAGGCATCACATCTCCAAAAGGTGCCTCAAAACACACACACACAGCTGAAGACAAGGATGCAGGGCAGTAGCTGAAGGAGTCTCAGCTCTCCTGGCTCTGCCATTAGTTCACTGTGCCCGTAGCTTTCCTTACCCTTCCCAGGGCCTTAGTTTCCCCATTTATAACACTGGGACCTGGTCATCACATTTGTCTGGCAAATAATATGGCATCAATAAATACGTGGTAATAAATACTTGGCAGATAAGGTAAAGTAAAAGGGGAGGAAGAAGGGCATTTCTTTATTCAACAAATGTCTATTGAGGACCTACTATGTGCTTGGCCCTGTGCAAGGTGCTTGGTGTACAACAAGACAGGCACAATCCTTGTGCTCATAGAGCTTGTTTCTAGCAGGGAAGATCTACATAACAAGTAATTCCAAGCATAGATGCAGCCGAACATATAAGGAGGGGGGTAAGCAGGGAAAAGAGGGCACTTGAGTTGAGACTCCAAGGATAAATAGGAGTCCAGAGGTAAGGCAAAGCAGAAAAGCCGGAAAAGCCGTTCAGGCCATGGGAACAACATGTGCCAAAGCCCCAGGCGGAAGAGAGCACTTTCGAGGAACAGACAAGAGGCCATTGTGGCTGGAGGGTGGGGGTAGGGAAGTGTTCTTGAGCTGGGCCTTACTTGTCCCCAAGCTCTGGAGGTTGGAGTTCATCTGGGAGGCAAAGGGAACCCTTCACAAGGCTGCAGGAATTGAAGCAGACTGTTTTCATAAGATGGTTGTGGTGTGGAGAATACCTTGTAGAGAGGGTGGAGGGAAACCAGTTAGGAAGGTAGAGAGTGGGAAAAAGCTTATGGACTCTAAAGCTAAGAAAGTTGAGTCTGCTAAGGCTTAGGGTCTGCCTGCTTGTGTGAGTTAAGGGAAAGGGAGGAGACCAGGAGAAAGCCTAGCCTCTGGCTTGGGGAACTTTGTGGATGGATGTAACACTGTTGGGATGGGGAAGGCAGGAGGAGGAACCACTAGGGCCTGGGTGTGGTTTGGGATGCACTGAGTCTGAGGAGCCTGAAGACAGGAGATGGGGCATCGAGGTGGCAGTACCCAGCAGGCATCAGCTGTGCCCACCTGGGCCCCAGAGTTAAGGTCAGGAGGGTGAGGGGCATAGGTGTGTGGCTGAGGCCCAGAGGGAATGGAAGGCTCTTCCCGGTGCTGGCAGCTGTTAGCCCTCTGTGGCGCTTTCCCGTAGCCCATGCATGGAAAGGGTTAAGTCACAGAGGGAAGGCGGTGGGAAAGGCAGGACTGGCAGGGTTGGCCCCTCGGAGCTGCAGCTGGCAAAGAAGCCCTTCCGTTTGGGCCGGTTAGGTGCGCAGCAGCTGCCCACACCACTACCTTTGCCTTCACCTTCACCTTCCCTGCTCACCCCCTTCCCCAGCTCCTTCCCAGTTTCCCTAGGCGGGGCCTCCCAGACTAATGCATTCCAGGTGTTGACACAGCCCCAGGGGCGGCAGGAAGTGGGGCAGGGAAGGTTTAGGTCTTTCTTACTGTGTGCATCGCCTAGGGGCTCCAGGCTCCAGGCCTTACTGACTGCTCTGTTCTCTGGAGAATTCCTTCAGGGATCTCTGTTTGGGTCCTGAATCCCTGGTACAGTCAGGCAGTGGTGAGAGCCCCCCAGACGCAGCTCTGCCACTTCCTAGCTTTGTGTGACCTTGGGTGAGTCACTTCACCTCTCTGTGCCTCAATTTTCTCATCTCTAAAATGGGGTTATTATGCCCACCTCTGAGTGTTGTCATAAGAATTAAACGCCACAGGTAAAGAAAACCCGCAGCTCTCAGCATGACACATTATAGCCATGTTCAACAAATGGCCCTGGCTCTGGCCCACCCTTTTTGTTTCTGCCCCCTTGCCTCTCTGAGCCTGCATCCCTCACTGTCTCTGTCTCCCTTCTGACTTGCTTTGGTTTTACAGTTTCCCTCTCTAGCTGTCCAGCTCTCTGTAGTTTTCCTGTCTTGTTCTTCCTTGTCTTTGTCCCAGTGTCTCTTTCTGTCTCTCTCTGCCTTTTTCTCTCATAATCTTTCTGTGTTACTAACTCTCAAATTTGACCAGGCTTCTGGTGAGAGTGGAAGGGAAATGGGTGGATGTTGGGTCCCTGGGGTCACACACAGCAGGGGTCAGAGGGGCCATTCCCTAGTGGCTCTGTCATCACAGGAAGGGAAATCCAGCCAGCGTGGCAGCCCCAGAGCTGGGTAATTACTGCCCCCAGTGCTCCCAGCTGCAGCTCCACTCCCTTCCCTTCCTGTCCTCTGAAGTCCCCAGCCCCCCCTGGGGGTGGAGCAACCATCCCCATCCTTCTCTGGCCTCAGGTCCAGAGACACTGGGAGAAGGCCAGGCCCTTACAGCAATCCAGCAACTGCAAGAGGGATGGGCTGCCTGTGCTCCCATGTGACTGTGTGTTGTGTGGTGTGTGTGTGTGTGTGTGTGTGTGTGTGTGTGTGCATGCCATGCATGCATGCACATGTGCCTGGCTGCCTGGCTGTCTTTATCCCCAAGGGTCTGTTTTGTGTATATCTTAATGTTCTAATTTCTGTATGTCTATGTATACGTTTGAGTGTGTCTGTATATATCTGTGTGTCTATGTGTGTCTTTGGGTCTGTATTTGTTGTTGTATGTTCCTATTTGCTTGCTTGTGTGTCACCTTGTTTCTGTCAGCCCCTGGGAGTTTCTAGATGTTTCTGCATGTGAGTTTCTGTTTGTAGATCTCGTCTGTGTGTGTGTGTGTGTGTGTGTGTGTGTGTGTGTGTGTTTCTGTGCCAATGTCTGTCTCTGTATGGCCCCTATGAGTCTATATCTTGGTTGTGGTTGTGGTTGGTATGTGTCTGGCAATGGAGGGGGGTGGTGACTGCTAGTCTTTTGGCCCTTCCTGCTGCTTGCTCCTGTTCCGGAATGTTTTTACTAACCCAGGACTGTTCATTGTGCCCTCAAACATACTCTTCACCTCCCTACCCCTAGTATTGACACCATTGCTCACTTTTCTTCCTTTGCCTGTAGGACTGTGCCCATTCCACCTAAAACCTACACCCCTTTCTGGATGGTTGAACTTGAAAACCACCTCCTTTAGAAAGTCATCCCCACTCATCCCTTCAAATGTGATTTCTTTCCCAATTCAGCAAACAATGGCTGAGGATGTGCTCTGTGACTCTGGACGCAGACATGCTTGGGATCCAGTCCCAGTTCTCACTGTGTATCCTCAGACAAGTTATTTTGCTTCTCTGCATCTCAGTTTTTGTGCCTATAAAATGGAGCTAATAGTACACAGGGTTGTTAGAAGGATCCCTTACAGGAAAGCATCAACACAATGCCTAGCCCAGAGTAGGTGCTTAACAAACACTTGAATCCCCATACTTTATACCTTCCACTAAAAAGTGAATACCTTGAGTTCCAGAGAGTTCTGAAAGTTCTTGCAATCCCCTGCTCTCTACTCCAGGCACCTTGCACAGGGCAAAGTGTGAACTGGACCAGGCAGAACAAAAGGCAGAATCCAGTTCAGGGAACTGCCAACAAGTATTGCATGAGCTAGCTCCCTGAGCCTGGTCAGGCCCAGAAGAGATTGGGCCCTAGCAGAGGGTGTAATAAGGGACCTTCAAGGCTGCCACCCAAGAGCCAGAGCATGTCAGGGCAGGAGGTAAACAGCAGAAGTGTAAGGGGCCTTAAGGACCATCTACTTCAGATATCAGAAACTGGTGCCCCACAAGTTGAATTTGACTTACAAATTTTGCTTGGCCTACTCACTGTTTTCAAGACTAGGGGGTTTCACATAAAAGTTTAGATTTCTGGTTCTCTTGAAATATTGGAAGATCTGAAAGTACAGGGCCCTGTTACTGCAAAGTGACAATTAGATAGAAGGGAGGAACTACTGTCCCTACTTCAGGGGATGCATGTGCTCTCCAGTTTACTCCAGTCCTTATCATTCCATAATGTCTTATACTGTTCTATTTTACAGAAAGGCGTTCACTTTCCATGAGGGTCCACACTTTACAGAAATATCCTTCACTTTACAGAAGGGGCCTCACTTTATAAGAGACTTGCTCCATGTTACAGAAGAGTCTTCTGTTTGGCAAAGAGTCCTTCATTTACAGACAGGTCATCCATTTTACAAAAAGGTCTATAGAACTCTCCTCGCATTTTAGAATGTCCCTCCATTTTGAAGAAGTCTCCTCCACTATGGAGAAGTTGCTTACCTTTACAGAAGGGGCATTCTTTGTATCAAAGAGACCTCCCTTTTATAGCAAGTTTCTCTACTTTGCAGGAAGAAAACTCCTTATTTGCCAGAATGGCTCCCACTTTCCAAAAGTGCCTTCACTCTGCAGAAGGTGCCTCTGTTTTTCTGCAGAGTCCTTATGTTCAGAAGACCAGTTCACTTCAGGAAAGGAACCTTCAGAACTACCCACAGGGTTCTTGTAGATAGCTCCCAGTGCCCTTCTCACACTTGACGGAACTTTGTGTTTGAACTTTCATGGAGATCATCTGCCAGACCAAGCAAGGCCTGGGTCAGTCTGGCCAAAAAGGTGTAGGGCAGCTGGACTGGACCTCACATTCAAGGCCAAGGTGGAAGGAAATGGGGCAGCTATGCCTTTATCCTCTGCTTTTTTCTCAAAGTGAGGGACTCCCCCTTCCCCACCAACAGAGCTGGCATTCCAAAAGGCACTTTCTTATTTGCTGTTGTTCTTTCTTCTCCACTCCCTCTGGTCCCTTTCTCCACCCCACCCCACCCCACCCCACCCTACCCCACCCCACTGCCAGGAATTCCAACTGTCCCTGGGGCCTACCTCTTAGCCTGGAGAGGCTGAGATCTAGGGGCTGTAGGGAGAAGCATGCAGTAAAGGTCAGGAGGCCTGAGTGCTGGGGCCAGCTTCTGTCCACTCTAGCATCTCACCAGGTCCTCAAAATGAGGAACACTCACATATTCTCCCCCATTTTGCAGATGGGGAAATTGGGGTCCAGAGCTGTAAAGCAACTACCCAGGTCACCATGGAGTTAATAGGTGAGGTCCAGTCTGAGGCCCTATTAGCTGACTTGAGATTGAGCCAAGGCTACAGCTAGGAGGTGGGAAAGGGGGTGTTGCTGTCCAGGGAAGGGGCATGCTAGCAGCGGAAATTACCAGAAAGGTGAGGGAGAAGCAGGGTCATTCCAGTGGAAGTGGGCAAATGGAGGAGCTCTTATCTGCAAACAGCTAGAGAGTAGACTTGTTCTGCCAGGAGCCCCAAAGCATGTGCTCAGGGCACCTGCCAAGTAGGGGCATGCAGCAACCAAAAACAATTTTTGGAATGATTTTTATTTCTTTTTTCTTTTCTTTTTGTTTTAGCAAACAAAATTGTTTATTTAATTCAATATCTTTTTAATGCCGGCATATATGTTTTACATTATGAGTGTTTTACATTATTTATTTATTTATTTATTTATTTATTTATTTATTTATTTATTTTTAAATTCTATTTATTTTTAATTCACATCCAAATTAGTTAGCACATAGTGCAACAATGATTTCAGGAGTAGATTCCTTAACCAATTTAGCCCCTTACCAATTTAGCCCATTCCCCCTTCCACACCCCCTCCAATAACCCTCTGTTTGTTCTCCATATTTATGAGTCTCTTATACTTTGTCCCCCCTCCCTGTTTTTATAGTATTTTTGTTCCCTTTCCTTATGTTCATCTGTTTTGTCTCTTATAGTCTTCATATGGGTGAAGTCATATGATATTTATCTTTCTCTAATTTCACTTAGCATAATACCCTCCAGTTCCATGCACTTAGTTGCAAATGGGAAGATTTCATTCTTTTTGATTGCTGAGTAATACTCCATTGTGTATATGTACCACATCTTCTTTATCCATTCATCCATCGATGGACATTTGGGCTCTTTCCATACTTTGGCTATTGTTGATAGAGCTACTATAAACATTGGGGTGCATGTGTCCCTTTGAAGCAGCATACCTGTATCCCTTGGATAAATGCCTAGTAGTGCAATTGCTGGGTTGTAGGGTAGTTCTATTTTTAATTTTTTGAGGAACCTCCATACTGTTTTCCAGAGTGTCTGCACCAGCTTGCATTCCCACCAACAATGATTTTGTTATTTCGATGACAATAAATTGTCATGGAAAAATTCAAAACTCTATTATACTTCTTAACACTTATTTTACAGTTTTGTATGATTTGTATTTTCAATTGAATTTGAATTGGGGGATGGGGTACCATTGTCTTTTCTTTGCCATGCCACCTTTCCTAGGAATCCTGCCCTGATCTGAGGAGCTGTCAAGGAGAGCGGGGCTGGATTCTGTGTCCATCTCTGGCTGGGTTTGCTCATGTTTCTTGGTGTATCAACAGCTTTGTGTTGGGTTGCAGCCTGTGGCCTGTGGTTTTATGTATCTGTGTGCATAGTTTTGTGTCTTTGTGGATGTGCAGTTCTGTTGACTTTCAAGTTTAACTCACATTGCTGTGTGAGTGGGGGCAATATGCTCTTTCCCTCTTTGTTTCATGGACTCCCCCAAACCAGGGGCTGTGATTACCATCCAATTATCCAGATAAGTAAACTAGGTTCAGATAGATAGAGAGGCTTGCCCATGGTCACGCAACTAGTAAGTGGGGATGTTGGGATTTAACCAGGGTCTGTCTGTATGACTTCTAAACCAGCTCTTCCTAATTAAGGTGCCACAACACCTCCACCCACACAGTCTAGTCAGTGCACGCTGTCATGCCACCCCTCTTTGGAATAGTCACATACCATGGGTTTTAAATGATTGACCTTGTTTTTTAATAAATAAGACCAGATTAAAGGTTATCCCAGAAATAATATCGCTGTCATGAGCATTCAGGTGCCTATTGCAGGGAAATTGGGTAGAGCCCACAACTTGCCTGAGGCTTAAATGGACAAGAGACTAGGGGGCCCTGGTTGCCAGGTGCCACCTCAGAGGCCTTGCTCTGCCTCATTCACTCTAAGCCTTCCTTGACTAAGGTTGCTAAAATTTGCTCAAATAAAGTATGGGTAGATTTGAATTTCAGATATACAACAAATAAGTTTTTAGTATAGCATAATAAATTTTTAGTATAAGTATTCATGAGGCATGCTTATATACTAAGAAATTATTCATTGTTCATCTGAAATTCAAATTTAACTGGGCATTGTGTATTTTATCTGGTCGCCCTGTCCCTGGCCTCTCCCTCCCCTGAGCTTCCCCAGTCCTAACATGCTGACCCCCCTTGTACTTCCTAAGCTCTACCTTAGCTTTTCCTGAATGAGATTCTCTTGTCTTTGAGATTGGGAGCTCCCTGAGGGTTAAGATCAAGATTACCTTTTGGCCTGCTGAGGGCCTGTTGGGACTGCACACCCCCACAGCAGAGCTGGGACAGTGCCCTGAACTCCTGGGGTGCCCAGGGTGTGCTTCTGGTCAGTGACAAGAGATGCCAGAATGGCAGCAATGATTGTGTGTGAGCACAATGCACCAAGCACATTGCATGTGGACATGTGAACAACTCTGCAGCTCTCACTAGGTCCTCGAGGGCTGTGCATTGTCAATATGTCTACTGGGTACATTTTCACAAAGTATTATAAGGTTTGGTGGTATGACTTTCTGCAGGGGGTGGGGTGGGGAGGCTTTGTGGCCTCTGCTCTAATGGGCACTCAGGACTCTGGTAAACCCAGTGGTAAAGGAGGCAGTTCTGGTGGAGGACTTTGTCAGATGTGTAGGTGTAAGTGTGTGTGTGTGAGAGAGAGACAATGCTGTGGATTGTCAACTATAAAAAATGGGCTGGAGAAAACCAATGCAGGATCTAGCCAGGTGGGGATGGGATGGGGCAGTGGGAAGGGCTTTTGTATCCAGGAAAGGAGAAGGCATCCCTTGGGAGCTCCCCAGGGGCAGAGATGGGATTTTTCACATCCCTCAGCACTGCATCTGCTTGGGCTCAGAGCAGGGCTCAGAAATATTCAGGGAACTAAACTAAGCCTAGAGAAGCCAGAGAGTTCAATAGGGTTGTGAAGTGCCATGGAGGCCTAGCTGAGAAGTTCCTATTTTCCCCATGGGCAGTGGGAAGTCACAGAAGGTTCTTGTGCAGGTAAGTGGCATGACCTGAGCTGGAGGTCCATCTACCCACTTGGAGGGAGCAAGATGGGACAAGGGGACCATTGAGGGAAAACATAGGAGGAGACAGGGAAATGTAGGCAGAGGGACAGGAATGAGGAGCACTGAAATGGGAGAGGGAGGGA
The DNA here is from genome assembly GCF_014898765.1 of Herpailurus yagouaroundi. Lineage (NCBI taxonomy): Eukaryota > Metazoa > Chordata > Mammalia > Carnivora > Felidae > Herpailurus > Herpailurus yagouaroundi. The sequence continues at coordinate 59,495 of NW_024419868.1, forward strand.
TCTTGAACCTTCTTCCTTCAGTGGAGCTTCAGCTGATTCTTGGCCGGGCCTTGGCTCCTGAACTGGAACCCCACTGTCATCTCCCTACAGGTGGGTGTAGAGATATTGTGCTCACTAGCCACACTGCAGCTCACAACTTTCCGAAGCACTGGGGTATACCCCTGCCCCTCCTACTTCCCCTCTTTTCCAGCTTCCCTTGGAGAGCAAGATTAAGAAAGGAGTCCAACTCAGGACCAGTCTGCTGAAACTCTGCCATTGACTTGCTATGTGACCTTGGACAAGTCGTTGCCTGTCTCTCTGCCTTCATCTACTTAGAAACTGAGCTCACAGTCCCTGTCTCTCTCTCCTAGGAATCCAGAGTGTCCCAGAATATTTGAATTTTATCCAGCCTCCCATTCTGCAGGGCTGCTTACAAGGAGGCAGAAAGAAAGGAGAGGCAGGTCCATTGGTGGGCTCCCAGGTGAGGTGGATGAGAAGGGATTAGAGAATGGGCCAGAGCACGGCCACAAAGAATGGTATAGTTACCCTACCACCAGGACAAGCAGTGGAGCAAAGAGAGAGAAGCCCAGCCAGAGGGCCCCCAGCTGCTCTGTACAGACTGGGTAGGGAGAGCTCACCTATGGAGGCCTGCCTGCTTTCAGGTGTGGAGACAGGGCCAGGTGGAGCCCTGAGGAGGCAAACAGGGGGCACCTGAAACCCTGGAACCTATGTGTGTCTTTGAGGGGGGATGTCTCTGCACAATGGGGTGCCTGGCTTTGCTTGCTAGATCTCTGGCCCTTTCAGCTACGCTGTCTCTCACTTTCTCTGGCCATTTGTCTCTCGAACTGTGTTTCCTCATGTGCCGTCCTCCAAGTGATTCATCCTCTTCAACCCCACGCCCAGGGGGGTTGGCAGGGCAGGACCAGGCCAGGATGTGCTGAACAGGACAGGGTACACTGCCCAGCTGAGCTGAGAGGAGCACCTCCTCCCTCCCAGTCAGGGCCCTGCCTGTTCAAGTGAGAAAGGAAGTGAGGACACTGCACCCAAGGCAAGGTACTGGGTGGAAGAGTGGGGCTTGGCCAGGGGCCTGGGGCACCATGTTCCTTCAGGATTGTGAGGTGACAATGGCTGGAGTCCCCTGGGGCCTACCTTGCTAGCCTGTGGCCAGAGTAGGGCCCAGGGCCCAGGGAAGCTGCTGGAACACTATAGTTTGGGCTATTCCTTCCCTCCAGGACTGGGATACCCAAAATTCCTGTGGCTCCTTTTGCCCATGTGACCCTGTAGGTTGTCTCTGAATGTTATAGCTGTATGTTTTTGCAGCAGGGGGTACGTGTAACACCATGACCACTTAGACCAGTAGGCAAATTTCAGGTGTTTATATATGCCTGAGCCCCTAAGACTCAAGGACACCATGGACATGTTTGTTTCATGAGTATGACATAGTAAATTAGGGCACATGTCTGTGATTGTGTATCTGTGTTTCTGGGTACATGGTGGTGTGTGACTTTGTGATGTTATCCCATTGTGTGAGGCAGTATCTAACATGGTATAATAACCCTGCATGGCTATAGTCTTGATGACTGTGTGAACCTGTGACACCATATTATGGCATGTGTCACATTCTGTGGCCCTGCAATTGTGAGACACAGTATAAATTACACTGTATATCTTTGTGACTCAGTGTAACCATATTTGAGGAGTGTATATGATGGTAAGTGGTTGGGAAATTATTGTATGAAACTGTATAAAATGAGAGGCTTGCCACTGTGTGACTTTCTTTGTGACCGTGCATGACTGTGTTTGCTGGGTGTACATGATACTGTGGCGCTGTGTGATAATATGTGAGGTTGTGACTGTGGGTCTTTGTGACTGTGTGTGACCAGGCTTTCAGACCCAACAGTTGTATGAAACAGTCTCAATAACACCGTGTGTCTCTGTAATTGAGTAGACCTTTTTGTGACTGGTGATTTGTGAGACTATATAACACAGGATAAGAGACCCTGTGGCTATGAGAGGCTATGTCGCTGTGGCACAGCAAAACCAACACTGTGTGTGGGTGGGAGCTCTTGACTGCCACTCACTCTCTTGTCCTCACACCTGTTTGCCGGCACCCTTTCCTACACTGTGGCCTTTCATGGCTTTCTCTGTCCACAGGATGGTCACCTGGCTCCTCAGCCTGCCACAGGGGCTTGCCCTCTATGCTCTGCCCAGCCCCCCACTCCACCCCCACACTGAATTCTCTGTCATATGAGACCCTCTATAACTCCCTGACTAGCCAGGCCCACCTGAGCCCCATACTCCTTCCCTTGGGACATGTCATCCTGGACGGTCCCTCATTGTCTCCCAGGTGGAATCTTCCCTCCCAAAAGTAACCATCATCTTCCCTAGGGCCAAAGACAGAGGTGGATTTAGGGAGTCCACAGTGAGGGAAGAGGGAAAGTACAAAAAAGACCTCCCTTTTTCTGAATTTGTTGCCCACTGTTTTAAAGCTGTTCCTGTGACCTGAATGCTGGGTTCTGTGTGTGTGGTTGTGCATGTGTGTGGAAGCAGACGAGGGTAGTACAGATTAGTGAGAGGCTGGGATTTTAAGAAGCAAAACTTTTGCTCATGAAATACAATTTTGTCATAGCATGCTCAGATGTATAAAATTGTAGACAAGGAAATCCAGATATTCTCAGGACCTTAAGAAAAAGGGTGAAGAACAGTTTAGCTCAGCATACTTACTGTGGCTATATAAACAAGGGCTGAAAACACATACACAAATTGTAGGGTGCTCGTACCCACCCCTAGCCTGGTTAAACTCCCTAGTAATAATGCCTGCTAACATACAAGGAATCAATGTATGGATCACAAAGAACTCTTGTCTATTGATGAAAACAGCCAGCCACAGCCCTGGGCCTGGATCCCCATCTGAGGGCTGTGGTAGGGGCTTCCCAGAAAGACAGTGTGCCCAGGAAAGGGGCTCAGGGAAACCCAATACCCCAATATCTGCTAAGACATACAAGTCCCCGGCTCCTTTGGGATAACATCAATCGCTTCACACCCAGGTTCTCCTTTTCTGCAGGGCTGCACCAAGGAAACCGTATCCTGGTTAAAAGTTTGTCCCTTGACCCTGGGCAGAGCCTTGAACCTCATCCAGAAGGTCCCCAGCGGCTTCGCTCAGACCCTGGCCCCCCTACTGAAACCCCCACTCAGCGTCCCTCACCACTGAAGCGGACACCAGGCCCAAAGCCGCAAGGTAAGTGGTTCCAGAGAGGGGCAGAGAAATGGCCCGGGGGAGGAGATAATGGAAGGGAAAGGTTGGCCAGTGTCAGAGGAAAGGGCTTGTTAGAAGGATAGGAAGCATCATGGTCTAGGAGCCAAGGCCTGTAGCCTGGGGCTAATGCATACATACTGGCATCTTGCCTCAGGCCTGCTCTGTACCTACCTTGGGCAAAGGTGCAGACTAGGAGTTTGTGGAGGGCCTTGTGGCCTGACTATGACAGCCACCTCCAAACTCAGCTCATTGGGATCTCCCCTCTCTCTTTTCCCTGTCAATTTCTCCAGTCCCCCCAAAGCCCAGCTACCTGCAGATGCCCCGGATGCCCCCCCCACCTGAGCCCATTCCCCCTCCACCATCACGCCCTCTGCCTGCAGACCCCCGAGTGGCAAAGGGCCTGGCCCCTAGGGTGGAGGCCAGTCCAAGTTCTGCGGCGGTATCCTCACTGATTGAAAAATTTGAAAGGTGAGTCTGATCCCTGGAGGACCCTGTGGGGGTGAGGGTGGGCCTGGGACAAGAAGGACAGCTTTAAGACAGGACTCTCAGCCAAGCTCATACCCTGCCTCCATGTGTGTCCACCACCCACCTCAGAGAGCCTGTGATTGTCGCCTCGGATAGGCCAGCCCCTGGCCCCAGCCCAGGTCCCACAGAGCCAGCCATGTTGCCACAGCCACTCCCACAGCCACCAGTGCCCCAGCTTCCTGAGAGCGAGGCCTCCCGCTGCCTGTTCCTGCTGGCTCCTGGGCCCCGGGATGGCGAGAAGGTGCCCAACCGGGACAGCGGCATTGACAGCATCAGCTCACCATCCAACAGTGAGGAGACCTGCTTCGTCAGTGATGATGGGCCCCCGAGCCATAGTCTGTGTCCTGGGCCCTCTGCCCTAGCCAGTGTCCCTGTTGCTTTGGCTGACCCCCACCGGCCCGGCTCCCAGGAGGTTGATAGTGACCTGGAAGAGGAGGACGACGAGGAGGAGGATGAGAAGGACAGAGAAATCCCAGTGCCCCCAATGGAGAGACAGGAGTCTGTGGAGGTACTGACCCATGCTCACCAAATGGCAGGACTGTGTGGAAAAACCAGGAGCCTGGCTTTTACACTTGGTTCTTCCCCAGCTCATTATTTCTCAGAACAGCATTGTTTCCACTTAGAATGTTCGGCTTCCCTGGTTTCCTGGTACTAAATATCAGTAGCAAACCCATATTTCATCCCCCACTCCTTCACTGTAACTACCAACATGACCATGCACAGTTCCAAATGACTACCAAGAAAATTGTTCTACCTTTATCAGAGAACTACTAGCTGGACCTCAGTTTTTCCATCTTGAAGATGAGCATCCTGGTTGGGGATCCTTAAAGTCCTGTTCCAGCTGGAAAATCCTAAGACTCAGTAGCTATGTGACATTGGGCAAATCTCCACTCCCCTACCACAAGCCTCAGTTTCCTTATTTGTAAAATGGAAAGTCTCTCATATCCAGAGACTTCCTGGAAGCTGGCCTCCAGAGGGGCACAAGAGCTAGAGCCCCTCCTGTCCAAACGACCTGGGGCTGTGGCAATGAAGGCTCTTGGCAGCAGGAAATTGTTTCTGTGCCCCCGCAGCCTAAGGCTGCTTTCAGAGGCATCCTTGCACTTAAGTTAGGTTGTAGCCAGAACAACTTCTTCACCAGAAGCCAGCGCAAATATAGGGCCTGAGGCCAGGGACTCAGCAAATATGTGTCCAATGGATTGGAAACTGGGCCAACAGGCAATGAGTTTTATACATTCTGGTACTTTCATGTTTTCTTCACATTCCAGGGACTCAGCAAGCCTTTGCTGACAGTGAACTGAGTGAGTGAATAAATAACATGTATAGACTACTTAATTTGTGGTCTTCTATGTTTTACTTATATTAAATCATTAAATTATCTCAATTGCAAATGAACTTAAGTCCTATTACTATCAGTGTATGTAGATGAGAAGACTTAGATACTGAGCAGTTACACAACTTATGCAAGCTAATGAATGACAGAGGTAGGATCTGAACCCAGGAAGTCTGACTTCCTGGCCCACATAATTAACCACTGCACTATTCTAAATGGATAAAGAGAGCAGATGACTGGGTGCATGAGTGGCCGAGTGAGAGAGTGCATATCACCAGAATTGAGGAGTGGCCTTTATGGTACACTGGGGAGTCGGGGATGAAGTTGGGAGGCTATGGGTCTAGGGATGCAGGTTGGGATTATCCCAGGGTAGCACTGGGCTTAGAGTAGCATTTGAGCTCTTCAGAGAATTCTGAGGGTGAAGGTTAGGGCACCGGATGATAAATGAGTGGTTGCCTCTTCTCCTTTCCAGTTGACCGTGCAGCAGAAGGTGTTCCACATTGCCAATGAGCTCCTGCAAACTGAGAAGGCCTACGTTTCCAGGCTCCATCTCCTGGATCAGGTGAATGGCCCCTCAGGGATCCCAGGGCCCCAGGACCTGGTAGGTGGGTACCAAGGAGGAAGTAATAGGGCCTGAGCTCAACCCTACCATTACCAATCTAGAGTTGGTAAGACCCCTTTCTGACCTTGACCCCCACCCTGTCTCTGAAGTCAATTTTTATTATGACTCCAAACTTAATCTTTGTACCAACCCTCATTGCTAACTTTGGGTGGGTACATCAGCCCTGACTGCAACTCTGACCTAGATCCTGAATTTACCCCAGCTGTAAACCAGACCCTGAACTTCATTCTAATTCTGGCCGTATTCCTGACCCCAAATCCACTAGTATCCCTAAGGGTAGGAACTTTTGCTTGCTTTACTCACTATGTTATATCAACCACTACAACAGTGCCTGGCACACAGTAGGAATTCACAAATATATGTTAAATAAATGGATCTGACCCTGAACCTAATTCTTGACCCTGCTCCTGACTTCTCATTGTCCCAGTGCCTACTCCCAGGTCCTAACCTTGATAACCGGAAATCCAACCCCACATATAAGCCTAGCTCCATTCCCTCTCTCCTCAGTCTCAAAACCAATGCAGATCCCAAAGCTCCACAGAGCTTCCCACAAACACTGCCCTCACCTACAAACTGCCCCTTCCCCAGCCAAGCCTCAGGCCCAGCTGCGCTGAACACTCCTGCCTGCCCCACAGGTGTTCTGTGCCCGGCTACTGGAAGAAGCTCGGAACCGCAGTTCCTTCCCTGCTGATGTTGTCCATGGCATCTTCTCTAACATCTGCTCCATCTATTGCTTCCACCAGCAGTTCCTGCTGCCTGAGCTAGAGAAGCGCATGGAGGAATGGTGAGGGGCCCCAGATCTAGGCTGTCTGCCCTCCTTTCCTCCTGCCTGTCCTCTCCTCTTACCGCCTTTCACAAAGAGAATAAGACCAAAGTTCTTCCCTCTATGCCCTCCCAATCTAATATGAAACATAGACCAGGACTCAGAAAATTGTAACAGCACAGCCCTTAAGAGTATGAGGTTAGGAGCCACATTGCCTGGGTTCAAATTGCAGCTCTGCCACTTGCTGGCTCTGTGATATTAAGCAAGTTTCTTAAATTATTGTGGTTCAGTTTCCTCATCTATGTAATGAGGATAATAACAGCCTACCTTATAGGGTTGTTTTAAGGATTTAAATGAGTTGACATGTGTCGAGAGCTTAGAACAGAATCCTGTATATAATAAGCGCTCAACATGAGCTGTTGTTTTTTATCAGACCTAAGATAGAGCTGAGAATGGGAGGCTGTAGGAATCCAGACAAATGGACCAAACCTAGTCTGGGGTTAGAGAAGGATTCAAGGAAGAGGTGATTCCTGAGCTGAGTCCTGAGATAGAAGGGCAGAGTTTATAGGCAGTCTCCCAGCCACCAGGCTCTCCTCTTTCAATCCATCCTTTAGAGTCTACCTGCCATAATGGTCTTCCTGAATAATCAGACCATGTTACTTCCTTTTAAAAATCATCTCCATGTTCCCCACACCCACAGGATAAAGTGTGTCCCCCTCACCAGACTGTACCATGGAGGGCTGGAAGGAAGCCAGTTCCTACATCTCCCCAACTGACTTTTACCCCTGAGGGATAGACCAGACCTGGTTCTTGTGTATTCCCCAGGAGACTGTGACCAGTGAGGGCTAAGACCAGGTCCCTCAGCAGACTGTGACTCCTGAAGAGTATGACTAGGCCTGTTCACTTTGCCTCACCTATCAGACAGTGGCCCTGTCAGGGCTTGGCTAAGTATGACTCATTTGTGTCTTCAGAATCACCCAGCATAAGGCTGGGCACAGAATCAGTAATAAGTGTATGAAGTGACCCTTGCAGTGAGGTCTGGGCAGGTATTCCAGAATATATTATTCCTGGTACTTGCAAAGGGCAGAGTTGAGGTAGGTGGTAGCCCGGGCCATTGTCTCAGGTCAAGCTGAGCCTTTTGGCCTAACTGGCCTATAACATAAGCAGCAATTCTAGAGGAGCAGACTGGCTAAGAAGTAGATTTCCAGGAATGAGATGACAGTAACTTGCCTGTGGCTAGAGACCTAGAACCCTGGGAGAATTCTGGGGGACAAGGATCAGCAGGACCATGTCAGCCCCTGCTTCCACCCCAGGGACCGCTACCCGCGCATCGGAGACATCCTACAGAAGCTGGCACCCTTCCTCAAGATGTATGGCGAGTATGTGAAGAACTTTGACCGGGCTGTGGAGCTGGTCAACACCTGGACAGAGCGCTCCACCCAGTTTAAAGTAATCATCCACGAGGTACAGGTAAGCAGTGAAGCTGTATAGGGCAGACTGGGGAGGAAAGGTCTGCAGGGACCCCGTGACAGGTCTGTTGCCAGGCCTGAGTCCCTCTGCTTCTGCCTGTCACAGAAGGAGGAAGCCTGTGGCAACCTGACATTGCAGCACCACATGCTGGAACCTGTGCAGCGCATTCCCCGCTATGAGCTGCTTCTCAAGGACTATCTGTTAAAGCTGCCCCATGGCTCCCCGGACAGCAAGGACGCCCAAAGTGAGTGCACACATCTGGGCCCTGCCCCCTACCCCATCCCCCAAAACTTAACTCACAGGGTCAGCCTTCCATTGCCACATAATTGAGATCCCAGAACAGGTTCTCCAAACTGAAAGGCCCACATCGAGGCTCTGGAGTAAGACCGCAGGATGAACCTGCAGGTCAAGATCTTTCCCTAAGTACCCAGACAGAACATTCAGGAGTCCCCCAGTCTAAAGTCCCCAACTGGAGCCCCAAAGTTTGAAAAGCATGCCCAGAATGATCCCCTAGAGGAAGCCATCTGTTTTCTAGGCCAAGACCCCAAGGCTGACCCCTAGACTCATGCTGAAATGAAGTTGTGCCAAGTCGAAAATGAAACTGAGTCTGAACCCCCAGGGACTGAGCTACGAGGCCAGGAGCCCAGACTGATCCCTCAAGCCAAGCCCTCTTTACTGAATCTCCACAGCTGAGCTCCCCACGAAGAGATTTGTCTCACCAAGCCCCTGACTTTCCATCCTCTACATTTAGAGCTCTACTCTGTCACCAGCCGCTACCTAGAATGAACCTCCCAAAAGAACCTCCCAAGTCTGATCAGAGCCCTACAGAATCACCTCTTCAGAACTGAGCACCCCAGACTGAACCCTATATTTTCTACCTCCAAGATTTGGATCTCTAGGCTGAGATACTCCCTCTTCAGACTGAGTCCTCACACACTGAACTACTAGAAAAGTATTTCATTCTGATTCCTCCAGTATGAGGGGGGGCCCCCCCCCGGGGGGGGGGCTCTAAGAGTGATCCCCAGAATCTCCCCAACTTTCTCTCCCAAGACTATTATTTCCTTTCTTTCCTTCATTAATGTAGCAGCTACTTACTGAACACCTTGGTTCTGTGCATGTCATGGGCACAGGGGATACAGAAGTGAACAAGACAGACAGCAAATAGACAATAAACAGAAGTGACAAATAAACAAGAGGACATTAGAAGGTGCTACATGTAATTCAGAGATTAAGAGGGTGATATGATAGGGACTTTGGGGCTTACTTTAGTTTGGGTGGCTTCTCTGAATAGAAGATATTTGAGTCATACCTGAATGACAAGAAGAAGGGAGCCATGTGTGGATTGTGGAGGAGCATATTCCAGGCAGAAGCAACAGCAGGTGCCGAGTTCCTAGGGGCAAGAGGGCAGTAGCTTGCATATGTCTGGACAAGCAAGAGGGCCAGTGTGACCTGAACATGACAAGTGAGGGTAGAATGGTAGAAGTAGGGTTGGAGACTTTACAGGCCAGGATAAGGAGGTGGATTTTATTCTGAGTGTAGTGATTAGCCATGAGAAGATTTTGATCAGGATCACTTGGGAAGCAAGAGAGGGAGCTGAGAGACCAATAGAAAGCCTTTGTAATAATCTAAGTGAGAAAAGTGCTTGGATGAGGATAGTAACAGTGAAAGCAGTGAGAAATGGTTGGATTCAGGATGTTATATTTGGAAGCAGGACCAAAAGAACTAGGGTGTAATGGGTGTGAGGCTTGGGAGAAAGAGTCAAAAATTACTTGCAGATTTTTGGTTAGTGGTGATGGTTCTCGAGATGAGCTTAGGAGGTCGATTTTGGGCATGTTCAAAGTGAGCTGCCAGTTAGGCAGTTAGATGAGTCTCAAATCCCAGGAAGAGAGATTTGGATGTCACTGGCTCATAGACAGTATTCAAAGCTGTGAGGTTGGCCACAATCACCAAGAGAGTGAATGTAAATGGTGAAGAAATGGGGGCCAAGGACAAAGCTGAGGGAGGTGGAATCAGCAAAGGACTTAAGAAGGAGCAGCCCTAAAGGTAGGAGTAAAGTTAGGAAAGTGTGGGGTCCTGGAAACCCCAAGAGTCAGGGGCAGACAGTTTTGTCCACTGCTGTGCCTGCTTCCCAAACTAAGCCCCCTCCATCCCACCAGACAGGACACTTTGCTACCAAGCCTGGACCTCTAGAAAGAGCTAGAACCCTAGGAAGTTTGACAGCCAAATGCTACAAACATCTGCAGACTAAGTGCCTCAATCCTCTCCCCAAATGAGAGCCCCTCTGAAGTGCAAGGAATGGGATACATAACCTGAACCTCTAGAAAAAGCCTTCTAGACTGATTCCCTGGGAGTAGTTCCATGGACTGACATCTCTAACCTGAGCTCTCAGGCTGAATCCAGTATGAGGTCCCAGTTATATAACCCTACCCTGGTTTCCCCAAACTAAGTTCTGGGCCTCCAGAATGTTCTCCCCACCTTGAGCTCTGAGAGCGAGTTCCCAGTCAGAGCTCTCAACCTGAGATCCCACAGGGAGATTCCCCCTGTGGGAAGAACTTCCCAGTCTGATCTTCATGAGCCACCATTCTATAAACAGGTATTGCCAAACTTAGCACCCTATATTAATCCCCTATTTACTGTCCCTCAGACTGAGACACCCTATATTTATCCCCGATTTACTGTCCCTCTGTCCTGAGCCCAAAAGACAGACTCTTTTGTCAGAGACTGATCCATGCCACAGACTAAGACCACCAAGCCCTCAGACTGCATTTCTACAGTTCCCCAGTGTGAACTCCAGAGGGAACCCCGAGCTTAATAGCTGCCCAGTCTCAGCTCTAAACAGAAACACCAGATTGTGTTCTCCCTAACCCAAATCCCCCAGACTGAAGACCCCTATTTTCTATCCCCTTCACTGAGCCCTTAGATTAATGCTAGATTTTCCCCCAAATTATGTGACCCATGCTCCAAGTCTGATCTTCCCCAGTCTCAATTCCCAGACTGACTCCTCCCAGACAGCCCCCCATTTTCTACATCCCAGCCTTGGATTCACAGATTGAGATTCCCAGGCTGAGTCCTTCAGAATGAAGTCTCCAGACTGGGCCCCCTACTGAGACCCAAGAAGGACACCTCACTGGCACACTGAGTCTCCACACTTTATAACCTTCCAGGGGGATCCCCAGAAGAAGCCTCCTGTCTCATTTCTCCACTCAGAGCCCATGAATTCTACAGAATCACATATCCACATTGAGCTTCCAGGACTGAGTTCTGAGACTTTATTTCCACACTGGATCCCTAGCATGACATTTCCAAACTGAAATTCCCCAAATGATCTCCCTGGACTGAACCCCCAAATGAGTTGCCAGTGTAATCTTCCTAAACTGGGCACCAGATAGACCTCTTTTTACCAACTATGTGTCTCTGGGCAAGCTGCTCAGTCTCAATTTTCTCATGTGTAGAAGGAGGATGATAATGATACCTCCCTCATAGAGTTGTTTTGAGGATAAATGAGATAATCCAAGTAAAGCTGTTAGCACAGTGCTTAGCACGTGGCAAAGTCTCAATAAATGTTAGCAGTTTTTATTACTGAATGCCCTGACTGATGCCTTCCATACTGAATGCCCATAAAGTCAGCCCCAGATCAAGTTTACCTAACTTAGGTTCCTGTTTTGTACCAATTTCAACCCTATATGAGCCCCCAGAATGAATCTCAGAGCTTGAGCCCAACTGAGCTCCCCAAACTGAGCCCAAAGATGAACCCACACACACACTGAAAGAACTTCCCAGTCCAGTTTTCTGGAGCCACTCAAAATGAGAATCTCTGAAAGCCAGTCTAAGATATGCTCACTAAGTTACCTGGGCCAAGATCTTAAGCTAACCTCCTAACTTTTTACCCCTCAGACTAAAATCCCCAGGTAGAGCCCCAGAAAGTGCCTCAAGGTCTAAGCCCCAATGAATCATATCTCTGGTTCCCTAGACTGACTCCCCCACTTTCTGCTTCCCAGACTGAACTCTGGAATCTGGACCCTAGACTGGGTTTCTCAAACCAGGCCAACTGAAACTGCTGGCCTGGGCTGCCTACCCTGAGCCCAAGACTGAACTCCAAACCCAGACTGCCAAAGCCCCACCATAGCTTCCAGACCAAGCCCCTACACTGAGCTCCCCAAACTGCACTCCCTAGACTTGGACCCCCCAAATGAAATCCTAGGCTGACATCCCCACACTGAACCCCCAGACAGAGCCTACACACACTGGACCCCTGGAAATGTCAGTTTGGACTCCATATAAGGCATCTCCAGACCGAGTTCCTGATACCAAAGCCTCTAGTCTTAGCCCAATGGCCTGCACAGGTCTAAGCTTGTATGCCCACAGCTTGCCAGAGTCTTATTCTCCCTTCCCTGGGTACCTCCTACTTCTTCCACCCGACATGCTCCCTGCCCTGGGGTGGGGGAGATGCAGAATGTGTGGGAGAAAGGGCAGATGGCAGAGCAGCTCCAGCTCTGATGTCAACTCAGCTGCTTCCCAGGTAGACAACCTAAGGCCACCACCTCTTCTCTCTGTTTCCTCATTTTGGACAAACAGGGCACAATCACACCTATCTTACAGAGTTGTTGTGGGGATTTAAAGGAGCTAATTTATGCAAAGCATCTGTTGGGAAGGCCTGGAGAGAGTGGAAGGACTCTGGTCCCATCCTTGGAAGCTCCTAGTCTACTAAGGGATGAAGATTTGTAAATGCATTATGAATATGCAGTGTGACTAGTAGGACAGAGGGGAGCAAAGAGGAATGTGGGAAGCCAGACAGGGTCCCAACCCAGCCTGGGAACTCAGAGCGGGTTTACTGGAGGAGGCAAGCTGAATCCAGAAGACTGAGTGGCAAGACAGGACATGTTTAGGGAGGTGCAAGTGGAGAAAGTTGGAGAGGTCAGCAGAAGTCAGATCTCCAGGGCTTTCAATGCCAGGCTAAATGGCTGGGTCTTTACCCTGCAAATATAGGGGAGCCATTGACAGATTTAAGCAGAAGAGTGACAACAAGCTGTATGTCAGAAAGACCCTCTGGCAGCCAGGGTGGAAGAGGGGTTGGAGATGAGAGACTCCTGAAAGGCCTGACAAGGGCTACGGATCTTGAGCACCAAGACTTGGTCATGGAGGGAGAGCTTCCTAGAAAACCAAGACTTGGTTTGCCTCTTCAGATGCACATGTACTCCTCCATCACAGGTATATTTTAGTGGGAAAATCCAGCACCATACAGACAAGAGTGGAGTGCAATACAGCTATAGCAGGCCCTCAAGCACTAGTAGGATTCGTTACTGTATGGGGATGTGTAGGGACTTATTCCAAGTTTTTTTTTTTTCCTGATGATTCCTGGTCACTGTAGGAAATATGGAAATTATAGGAAAGACAAAAAAGGTAGGGAAAAAGATCACCTGTGATAAAAGCCCCCAGGGAATAAGCATGATGAACATTTTGAAATATATTCTTCCTGGTGTTTTTTATACACATATATTTTGCAAAATCAAGATCACACAGTATATACAAGTTGTTATCCTTTTCTCAAAATATCCTGAGCATTTGACAAATTATAAGCATTATTTGTAAAGGTTGTTTAGTATTCCACTATATGAATGCACATTAATTTATTTAACTGAACCCCTACAGTTGGACATTTTTCTTTCTGGTTGACACTGTTGTAAAAATCACTGCAATGAAAGTGTATTTGTACATAGAACATGTATTTTTTATTGAATTTTTATTTTAATTCTAGTATAGTTAACATACAGTGTTATATTAATTTCAGGTGTACAATATAGTGATTCAGCAATTTTATACATCACTCAAAACAAGTACTCATCAAAACAAGTGCACTCCTTAATCCTGATTACCTATATAACCCATCCCTCACCCTAAAGTAACCATCAGTTTGTTCTATATCATTAGAAGTCTGTTTCTTGATTTGTCTCTCTCTTATTTTTTTCCCTCTGCTTATTTGTTTTGTTACTTAAATTCCACATATGAGTGAAATCATAAGATATTTGTCTTTCTCTGATTCACTTATTTCATTTAGTATTACACCCTCTACCTCCATCTATGTCATTGCAAATGGCAAGATTTCATTCTTTTTTATGGATGAATAATATTCCATTATATATAAATACCACATCTTTATCCATTCATTTATTAATGGACACTTGGGCCACCTTCATAATTTGGCTATTGTAAATAATGCTGCTATAAACATTGGCATGCATGTATCCCTTTGAATTGGTGTTTTTGTATTTTTTGGGTAAGCACCTAGTAGTGCACTTACTGGATCATAGTAGTTCTATTTTTAACTTTTTGAGGAACCTCCATATTGTTTTCCACAATAGCTGCACCAGTTTGCATTTCCACCAACAGTGCACAAGGGTTATTTTTTCCTACCTCCTCACCAATTTCTTGTGTTTTGATTTTAGTCATTCTGGAAAAGTGTGAGGTGGTATCTCATTGTGGTTTTAATTTGCATTTCCTTGATGATCAGTGATTTCAGCATCTTTTCATATGTTTATTGGCCATCTTTATATCTTCTTTGGAGAAATGTCTGTTCATGTCTTCTGCCCATTTTTTAATTAGATCATTTGGTTTTGAGGTATTGAGTTGTATCAGTTCTTTATATATTTTAGATACTAACCCTTTTACAAAGATGTAATTTGCAAATATCTTCTTTCATTCAGTAAATTGTATTTTAGTTTTGTTGATTGTTTCCTTTGCTGTGTAGAAGCTTTTTGTTTTGATGTAGTCCCAATAGTTTATTTTTGTTTTTGCTTCCCTTACCTCAGGAGACATATCTAGTAAGAAGTTGCTATGGCCAATGTCAGAGAAATTACTTCCTATGCTCTCTTCCAGGATTTTTACGGTTTCAGGTCTCCCATTAAGTCTTTACTCCATTTTGAACTTATTCTTGTGTATGGTGTAAGAAAATTGTCCAGTTGCATTCTTTTGCATGTGGCTGTTCAGTTTTCCCAACACCATTTGTTGAAGAGACTGTCTTTTTCCGATTGCATATTCTTTCCTACTTTGGTCAAAGATTAACTGACCATTTAGTTGTGGATTTATTTTGGGTTTTCTATTCTGTTCCATTGATCTATGTGTCTATTTTTGTGCCAGTACCATATTGTTTTGATTACTACAGGTTGGTCATATAATTTGAAGTCTGGAATTGTGATACCTCCATTTTGTTTTTCTTTTTCAAGATTGCTTTAGCTATTTGGGGTCTTTTGTGGTGCCATACATATTTAGAATTGTTTGTTCTAACTCTGAGAAATGCTGGTGGTATTTTGATAGGGATTGCATTAAATGTACAGATTGCTTTGGGTAGTATAGCCATTTAAACAATATTTGTTCTTCCAATTCATGAGCATGGAATGTCTTTCCATTTATTTGTGTTGTGTTCACTTTCTTTCATCAGTGTATAAAATACTATAAAAGTTTTCAGAGTACAGGTCTTTCACTTCTTTGGTTAAGTTTATTCTTAGGTACTTTATTATTTTTGGTGCAATTGTAAATGGAATTGTTTTCTTAATTTCTCTTTCTGCTTCTTCATTATTAGTATATAGAAATGCAACAGATTTCTATACATTGATTTTGTATCCTGTGGCTTTATTGATTTGTCAGTTCTAGTACTTTTTTGGTGGAGTCTTTAGCATTTTCTAGATGTAGTATCATGTTATCTGCAAATGGTGAAAAGTTTATTGCTTCCTTACCAATTTGAATGCCTTTTATTTCTTTCTGTCGTATGATTGGTGTGGCTAGGACTTCAGTACTATGTTGAGTAGAAGTGAAGAGAGTGGGCATCCTTGTCTTGTTCCTGACCTTAGGGAAAACACTCTCAGTTTTTCCTTATGGAGTATGATGTTTACTGTGGGTTTTTCATAGATGGTCTTCATTATGTTGAGTAATGTTCCCTCTAAACCTACTTTGTTGAGGGTTTTTATCAAGAATGAATATTGGGGGCACCTGGGTGGCTCAGTCAATTAAACGTATAACCTCGGCTCAGGTCATGATCTCATGGTTTGTGAGTTCGAGCCCCATGTTGGGCTCTGTGCTGACAGCCCAGAGCCTGGTGCCTGCTTCAGATTCTGTATCTCCCTCTCTCTTCCCCTCCCCCACTCGAGCGTGCACACCCTGTCTCAAAAATAAACATTAAAATTTTTTTAAAAGAATGGATGTTGTACTTTGTCAAATGTTTTTCTTCTGCATCTATTGAAGTGATCAGATGTTTTTTATCCTGTTTCCTGTTACTGTAATGTACCACGTTGATTGATTTGCAAATATTGATCCACCCTTGCATCCCGGAAATAAATCCACTTGACTGTGGTGAATGATTCTTTTAATGTATTTTTGGATTCATTTTGCTAGTATTTTGTTGAGGAGTTTTGCATCTATGTTCAACAGAGACATTGGCCTGTAGTTCTGTTTTTTTGTGGTGTCTTTATCTGGTTTTGGTACCAGGGTAATGCTGGCCTCATAGAATGAATTTGTAAGTTTTCCTTCCTCTTCAATTTTTTTTGGAATAGTTTAAGAATAGATATTAGCTCTTCTTTAAATGTTTGATGGAATTTGCCTATGAAGCCATTATGGTCCTGCACTTTTGTTTGTTGGGAGCTTTTTGATTACCAATTCAATTTCCTTGCTAATAATCAGTCTGTTCATATCTTCTATATCTTCCTCCTTCATTTTTGGTAAGTTATATGTTTCTGGGAATTTATCCATTTCTTCTAGGTTGTCCAAATTGTTGACATATAGTTTTTCATTATATTCTCTTATAATTGTTTGTATTTCTGTGGTGTTGGTTGTTATTTCTCCTCTCTCATTTGTGATTTTGTTTATTTGAGTCCTTTCCCCTTCTTTTTGAGGAGTCTGGCTAGGGGGTTATCAGTTTTGTTGATTAGAATGTGTATTTTCTTGGTAGAGATTCCTATAATCTGAATTATTGAGACAAAGAGTAGGCTCATCACTTTCTTTCTTTATATGACTTTTTCCTGGTTATAAAAGTAATACATGTTCTTTGTCAAAAATATGGAAAAAAGAAAAATCTGAAGAACACAATAAAACCACCCATAGTCCCACCATCCAGAGACAATTTGTTTAACATGGATATGTTTCTTTCCAGTTACATATGTAATTATTATTGTTGTTATTTTTAATGGCAAAAATAATCCTGTTAAGCTTTCATTTTATTCACTGCCAGTTATTCCATGCACTGTGATTCTGCTATTGTGGCATTTTCTGATTTTAAGTGATGTTGCTATAGACCTCTTTGAGGCTGGTGCTTTCTGGGATGGGAAGGATGTGGTCAGGCCAGGAGGAGGTATTCAGGGAGCAAAGAAACCCCCAAGAGCCTCTTCTCTGCTAGTTTCCCATTTGACCTCCCACTCTGCCCACAGAATCTCTGGAGCTGATAGCCACAGCAGCAGAGCACTCTAACGCTGCCATCCGCAAAATGGTGAGTGGCCCTTCTAGCCCCTGTCCTTCCTTGGCCACCCACCTGTGGCGTCTCTGTCCGGGGGACTTGTGACTTGTGGACATGTAAGGGAAGGCCAGCACTCCAACCCTGCCTTTTGCTTACTGTCTCCTGCCAGGAGCGAATGCACAAGCTGCTGAAGGTATATGAGCTGCTAGGGGGTGAGGAAGACATTGTCAGCCCCACCAAAGAGCTCATAAAAGAAGGCCATATCCTTAAGCTGTCGGCAAAGAATGGGACCACTCAAGACCGATACCTCATACTAGTAAGTGCCAGGTGTGGGCTTGCACACATTGACTTGGTATTCACTCAAGTCTGTACTTCCTGGAGCCATTCTGTCCTCTATTTTTCATTGTATCTTCACTATCTACCCTTGGAACTTTTTACAGGTGATGTAACTAAGACTTAGAAGTAACTTGCCCAAGGTCACCCAACTAGGAAGTGACTCCCATGCCTAGGCTCTTTCCTTGTGACCCTTGTGCCCAATCTGGGCTGTGCTTCCTCCATCTATTGCCTTGAGTCCCCAGCAATAAAGCTTCAGGAGTCCTATAAGGGTAGGGAGCTGGGCCACACCTCTCCTGGGTCCCCCACACTTACATCCCAAAACTTTTCCTTCCTAGTTCAACGACCGCCTCCTTTACTGCGTGCCCAGGCTGCGGCTCCTTGGCCAGAAGTTTAGCGTGCGGGCACGCATTGATGTAGATGGCATGGAGGTGAGCACCAGGAGGTGGGAGATGGTGACCTGGAGTGGGGCCTTGGTGCTGGAAGGAATGAAGTCATTCTGACTTTGACCCTGAGTCTTTGTGTGCATGTGTGCAGAGGGTAAGGGCCCTGTGGAGCTTAGTACTCACAAAGCCTCTTTCTCCCTCCATTCAGCTAAAGGAAAGCTCCAACCTCAATCTGCCTCGGACCTTCCTGGTGTCAGGAAAGCAGCGCTCCCTGGAGCTCCAGGCTAGGTACTTGCCCTTACCTATACCTTCCCTCCAGCCCCCTCTTTCCCTTCAGATATGAAGCAATGTACCCTAATGCCAGGCTACCCACCTCCCAACTCCAACCAAGGAAGAGACTGTTTCAGAGGAAGGATGGGCACCTTTCCCCCAAAATGCAGGCTTGGTCTTTTGGTGGGTTTTGTTAGAGGAGAGGGAACAATGAGATATTAATCCAAATAGGAATAATAACAACACAGTTTATTATAGATTCAGATATTTAAGAGAAATAACAACCAAATGCAATGCTTGGTCCATGGTAGGAGCCTAATTTGAGAAAAACCCTAAAAGACATTTGCAAGACAATAGGGAAAATCTAAATGTAAACTGAACAATAGCTGTTGAGTAATTATTACTTTTTCAGGTGTGATAATGGTATAGTGGTTATATAGGAGAATGGCCTTGATTTTTGGTGATGCATGCTGAGGATTTAGTATCATGATATCTATAATTTATTTTTAAATGATTTATCAACCCCAAATACATACATATATGCATATACACACATATACACATACATATATAACTATATGTGTATATATATATATGAAGTAAATATAGCAAAAGATTTTCTAAATTTGCATTTATATAGTAGGCATACATTTAGTGAACTTGTGCTATCCTTTTTTGTATGCTTGAAATTTTCTAAAATAAAACTTTTTAAAATAACATTTAAAAATAATGCCCAGCCATTTAACAAAGGGGATTTCATATCCGTCCTCTACTTGATTATAATAATAGCTCACATTTAGTGAAGACTTGCTCTTATGCTATGCAGTGTTTTAATTTTAACTTAGACAATTTATGTTTAAATTGACTAGCTGAATCCTTAAAACAACCCTTGAAGTAGCTACTGTTGCCATCAACCCCATTTCACAGATGAGCAAACCGAGGCACAGAAGAGTTATGTACCTTTCCCAAGATCTCATAGCTACAAAGGAACAGAGCTGGAAATAGAGTTCATGCTGCTTTCTGAGGGCCCAAGTGATAGACTATCGAGGTCAAGGTCAGGGCCAGAGAATGGATGCATATGGATAGAAGACCTGTTTCTGACAGGCTGCAAGGAAGTGAGAAATGAGAGTCAGAACCCTTATTGCTGGGACTGCATGGAGTCAGGAAAGAGAGATGAGTATGGCTAGAGGGCATCCTCCTGGAAGATGAGACATGGGTGTTGGCTTTGAAGCTCTGGGAGACTGAGAGAGCATCCAGAAGCCTGAGGCCAGGAAGCTGGCCAATCATTGGTAGGAACTAAGCCAATCATTGGTACAACCAGCAGAGGGCTCAGCATAGCCTGAGTGACAAGCCACATGACTCAGACATGTCTTCTGCTGGGAGGTTGGGAGGGAGGTTGCTGCAGAGATGCTGGGGCCAGAAAGGAGCACTAAGCAGTGTAGGGTTTCCTAGGTGGCAAAAGGCAGGCATGGAAGGTTTGCTTTGTAATTGCTTGTACTACCCCTAAAGAAATTTTTTTTTTTTTTTTAAATGAGGGACACTTGGATGGCTCAGTTAAGCGTCTGACTCTTGGTTTTAGCTGAGGTCATGAACTCAGTTTCGTGAGTTCGATCCCCACATTGGGCTCTGTGCTGGCAGTGTGGAGCCTGCTTGGGATTCTCTCTCTGCCCCTCCCCAGCTTGCATTCTCTATCTCTCTCAAAATAAAAAAAATGAACTTAAAAAAATTTAAAAAAAAAATTTTTTTTTTCTTCAACGTTTTTATTTATTTTTGGGACAGAGAGAGACAGAGCATGAACGGGGGAGGGGCAGAGAGAGAGGGAGACACAGAATCGGAAACAGGCTCCAGGCTCCGAGCCATCAGCCCAGAGCCTGACGCGGGGCTCGAACTCATGGACCACGAGATCGTGACCTGGCTGAAGTCGGACGCTTAACCGACTGCGCCACCCAGGCGCCCCTTAATGAAAATTTCAAATATCCAGAAAAGTAGAAATACAACAAACACCTATATGCCTACCATTTAGACAACTGGTGCTCAACCATGAAAACACAGGAATCAGCTGGGGAGCTTTTAAAAAATACTGATGCCTGAGGGGTGCTTTGCTGACTTAATAAAGCATGTGACTCTTGATCTTGGGGTTATAGGTTTGACCCTCACATTGGATATAGAGATTACTTAAAAATAACATCTTAAAAAAAATACTGATGTCTGAGACCCACCCTCAAGTCTGATTTAATTTGGGGGTAGCCCCTGAACATGAGAAGTTTTAAAAGCTCCCTTGGTGGTTTAATGAGTGCACCTGGGTTTGGAACCACTGACTTAAGAGTCAACAACTATTGACATTTTGCC
Source organism: Herpailurus yagouaroundi (assembly GCF_014898765.1). Lineage (NCBI taxonomy): Eukaryota > Metazoa > Chordata > Mammalia > Carnivora > Felidae > Herpailurus > Herpailurus yagouaroundi. The sequence continues at coordinate 80,217 of NW_024419868.1, forward strand.
ATATAAATCCTTTGCTGAACCATTTTAAAGTAAATTACAGACATGATATACTTCACCACAGTCCTTTCCTCTATTTGCATGTATGTGTGTATGTGTATGTGTACACACACAAACACACAATGCTTTCTTTCTATATTTTATTATGAAAATATTCCAAAATACAGAAAAGTTTAAAGAATTATACAGTGAACAACTGTAAACCCACCATATAGATTCTATAAGTGTTAACATTGTGCTACATATATTTTATCACTAATCTATCCTCTTTATTTTTAATTTTTTTAAGCTTTATTTATTTTTGAGAGAGAGACAGACAGACAGAGTATGAACGGGGGAGGAACAGAGAGAGAGACACACACACACAGAATCCGAAGCAGGCTCCAGGCTCTGAGCTGTCAGCACAGAGCCCGACACGGGGCTCGAACCCATGAACTGCGAGATCATGACCTGAGCCAAAGTCAGATGCTTAACCCACTGAGCCACCCAGGCGCCCCACTAATCTATCCTCTTATCCATCCACCAATCCATCTGATTTTTATTTACATGCATTTCAAATGAAGTTACAGACATCAGTACACCTCACCCCTGAAGACTTTGGTGTGCATGTTATTTTTTTTTATGTTCATTTTTGAGAGAGAGACAGAGCAGGGGGGGGGGGGGGAGGGTTGCAGAGAGAGGGAGAGACAGAATCCGAAGCAGGGTCCAGGCTCTGAGCTATCAGCACAGAGCCTGACATGGGGCTCGAACTCACAAACTGTGAGATCATGACCTGAGCTGAAGTCAGACACTTAACCGACTGAGCCACCCAGGCCCGCCTGGCATGCATATTATTAACTAGAGTCCAATATTTGTTTAATGTCCTTTCCTTCTCTTGAGGACAAATTTTCATACAGTGAAATGCACAGGTCTTAAGTGCATGCCATCAGTGTGTTGTGACAAATGTAAACACTCATGTCATGTTTTTAAATAAACATGGAATGCTATGTGTATTTTACATATGTTGTTTTCACTTAACATATTATAAACAGCTTTCTACACCACTTATGTTGTCTGACAGTAATGATGTACCATCATTTATTTTATCTGATCCCCTGTTGTTGGACACTTAGGCTGCTTCCAATTTTTCACAATAAATAGCATTGCAATGGACATTCTTGTAGCTAAATATTAACTCATATCCTTAATTTTTCATGAAGTGGTTTTAAAGATGTAGCCAGACTTTCATATTAGAAAAGTACTTTTGATGTCTGGAGTGTACATGTGGAAGGGGATTAGAAGACGCCAGGCAGGACACAGCCAAGAAACCAGGTCCTATGCCTAGTGAGCAGTTTATGGGACTGCACCACAGCAGCAGCCTTGGAGACTATAGGACAGACAGGAAAAGTGGGAATGGAAGGTGAAAGAAAGGGGTAACTCACACTGATTGAGCAGCTAGTGGACCAAGGATTGTGCTGGGCACTTAACATGTCACCTCAGTTACTGCTGAGAACCCAGACTGATAATTATCTCCACATAAAATGGAAAAGAAAATGGATTAAAGAAAAACAAATTGCCTTCCTTTCCCACACTTGTCATTCCAGCAACAGGGAGCTATTTATGCTTTCTTATATGTTCCATACTGTTACACACACCTCACCCTTAATCCTCTGAGGCCCAGCACCTCCTTGAAGAAACCTTCCTTAACAGCCCCCACCCAAATTGCAGGCTGGGGCAGGTCTCTTCTTCTGGGCTTCTCAGCCCTATTTTCACTCTGTCACAGTACTGATCCCCCTGTACCGTCCCTATCTCCCCTCCTAGACCATGAGCTCCTTGAGGGTATGGTCCTCTCTAAGCCCCAGGTTCCTAGCACAGAGTCTGGAAAGTATTAGTTAACTGTTGAACAAATAAACTCAGGCTATATTACTCACCTAAGGTCACACAAAAAGTTAAGGACCAGAGGTTCAAACCCAGATCCGCCTGACGCCAAAATAACTTGCTTGTTACCACTCCAGTTGGTTTTGGTTGGCCTGCCTAACCCATTTTTCTTTTCTCCCCCCAAGGACTGAGGAGGAGAAGAAAGACTGGGTCCAGGTAACATCCAAGAAAGCTTTGTGGTAGGGGGCTGGAGGAATATTAATAGGTCTCCTTGGGGTTGGAGGATTCTCCCCTAAAACTCATGTCAGACCAGAATGGGCCTAGACACCTGCTTTCCAACAAATTTTACCATCCCAGTTTTACAGATAGGCAAACTGAGGTCCAAAGGTTAAATGTAAACTCACAAATTCTTCCTTTAGAAAGCTGGCTCCGCTGAGGGTATAACCCCAAGGAGTTAAGCCCTGTAAAATCTTAAGCCAAGACAGTGGTCGGGAAGACCTTCTGAGGTTTTTCAACCACTGATCGCCTCCCCCATTTCATAAATATAAGAACAGAGACTTGGATTTGGGTTGAGGCTTGCTCAAGGTCATGTGCCTAGCAAGGGGTAGAGGTAGACCTAGAAGCCAACTTTTCTGATTTCAGGCTGTCATAGGAAGGTGAGGGTGGAAATGCGTGGGTTGTGAGGTGACCTGACCTCTTATTTTTTACAACCTCCTTCACAGGCCATCAACTCCACTCTTTTGAAGCATGAACAGACGCTGGAGACCTTCAAACTGTTGAACTCAACAAACAGGGAAGATGAAGACACACCCCCTAACTCTCCAGTAAGAGTCCCCACCCCTTCCCCTGCACTGGGACCCCTTCCAGGCCTCCAAGTTCCCACTTTATCTTGAAATGATCCTTGCCCCTTCCCAGAGAGTAAAGACCAGAGAGGCAGTACATGACCTCGGAAGTACAATCTTCTGTTGGTATGGCCACAGAGAAATCGTTGGGAAAACCTAGGCCCAGAAAGTAAAAATGACTTGTCTTCAGTAGCACAGTAAGGTAGGGGCAAAGCAAGGATTCATAGGCAGGTCTTCTGAATGTATCTGCTGCCTCCAATGATGATCCAAGCCTTGGGGCAGTGGGCAGGGGCTGGCTGGACTGGGCTGGGGAGTAGTCGTGTCTGACCTGGGACCTGGCCCTCTCTCCAGAACGTGGATCTTGGGAAGCGGGCACCTACACCCATCCGGGAAAAGGAAGTCACCATGTGCATGCGCTGCCAGGAGCCCTTCAATTCCATCACCAAACGCAGGCACCACTGCAAGGCCTGCGGGCATGTGAGTTTTGGCAGACAGGGGCAGAGCTAGGGAGGGGACAGGCTGACAGTCCAAAGGCCCACTTCTGAGTGGGTTACCTTCCAAGTTAGGGGAGGCTATGAGTTCACTGTGGGAGTTGGTACACTGAAGGGAAAGACCTGCGGGAACCAGGCTGTTTTTGCCCACTTGCCACCCCAGGTGGTTTGTGGGAAGTGCTCCGAGTTCCGGGCCCGTCTCATCTATGACAACAACCGCTCCAACCGTGTGTGCACTGACTGCTACGTGGCCTTGCATGGGGTTCCTGGGAGCAGCCCAGCCTGCAGCCAGCATACACCCCAGCGCCGGAGGTCCATCCTGGAGGTAAGAGCCAGGTCCCTGACTAACACCCCCACACTGGACCACATGGGCTCCAGTCACCCACCCAGTGTGACTGATGCCTAGGCATCTCTGAAATGCCAGGGTGCCTTGTGCATCCACTAAGCAAGTGACACAGGCTTGGAGTGAGTAAAATGAGTGCAAGAATGAATGAAAAACTAACTTTTATTTAAGTGCTTTAAATATTTAATCCTCACAGCAACCAATCTATCCATGCTATTACTGTCCATGTGTTGCAAATGAGGAAACCGAGGCCCAGGGAGTTATTTGCCCAAGTTACACAGCCAGTGAGTGGCAGAGCTAGGATGGTTTTTCAATGAACAAATTACCTTTTCTTATTATAAAGTAGAATATGTGCACTGAAGAAAATTAGACAATATAAACAAAATAATAAAAACACCATATTCCTTCTACCCACTGGATTACCATTGTTAATAGTTATGCTGTAGCATGCACATACACACATTTTTGGTTTTGTTTTTTAACCAAATTGAGGTATTTAACACATATGCTTACTCTATGCTAGGCACTATTCCAAGCACTTTGCATTAACTCAATCCTTACAACATGCCTATATGCTCTCCTTCCAAGTTGATACATTTTCATCTAGAGCTGGGATCCTGAGCCAGACTGCCTTACCCAGCTCCCCAGTCCCCTTCACCACAATGCTAAGTTGCCTCTTGTTAAATGTGAGGAATGAATGTATGATGAAAGATGAAAAAAAAAGGTGAGGTGAAAATGCATAAATGACTTGAGAAATAAATGAACCGAGGGAAGAAGGAATGCCTGACTGGCATTTAGTGCCCCTGCTGAGAGTTGTACACCCCTCCCTCCCTCCCACCAACTGTTAAAAGGCAGCAGCCATGGTGGGAGTTCAGCAGACAAGGCCTGGCTTTCCATCTCGATTCTAACTCACTGGGGGTGGGGGGCACTGGGCAAAACACTCCTGCCATCTGAGCTTCAGCTTTATCAGTCCCTATGCTGAGGGGGTGTCAAAGCCATGAGGAGCCAGTCCAGGCCTTCTATCAACACTGATGTCCCCCATGTCTCTGGCCACAGAAACAGGCCTCAGTGGCTGCGGAGAACAGCGTCATCTGCAGCTTCCTACACTACATGGAGAAAGGTGGGAAAGGCTGGCACAAGGCATGGTTCGTGGTCCCTGAGAACGAACCCTTGGTGCTGTACATCTATGGAGCCCCTCAGGTGTGCACCCTATTCCTTCAGGTCCTTTCAGCCACCTGGCAAAACCAGGATGCTTCTCTTCCCCTTCAGTCCTTGACCTCTCCTTGGCCTTGGGGGATTGGGTGAGCCTAAGGGAAAATCAGAACCCCTACCCTTGTGAGAAAAAGACCAACTAGAGACAAGGAGCGATTGTGGGCCAACATGTGTAGGGAAAAGTGGGGTGAGTGGCGAGGCTAGCTTCCTGGAGGAAGTCAGAGTGGAGGCTAGGCACTTCTAGGTCCAGTTTGGAATGGGGAAGAACATGCAGATGGAGGCAATAGTCTAGATGAAGGCCTGCAAACATTATCTGGTATATGCCAAAGAGACTACCCCAGCTGGTTTTGGTTGTGGGAGGAAACAGGTATTTGATCCAGCCTGCATGCTAGCCTCAGTTGACATTTTTCTGTTGCTGTCATTGGAGCCATGAAGGTTCCTGAGCAGGGGAAGGAAAAGAGGGGTTCAGCAGATACAAAACTAGTGAGAAGCCCAGCCCCAAGGTGATCTCAGCTCTGTCCTGTTCCCTAGGATGTGAAAGCCCAGCGCAGCTTGCCCCTCATTGGCTTTGAGGTGGGGCCTCCTGAGGCAGGGGAGCGGCCTGACCGAAGGCACGTCTTCAAGATCACCCAGAGCCACCTCAGCTGGTACTTCAGCCCTGAGACAGAGGAGCTGCAGCGGCGCTGGATGGCAGTGCTTGGTCGGGCAGGCCGTGGGGACACGTTCTGCCCAGGGCCCACACTGTCTGAGGACAAGGAGATGGAGGAGGCACCGGTGGCAGCTTCAGGAGCCACTGCTGAACCCTCTGAAGCTCCCCAGACCCGAGACAAGACCTAGAGGGTTTGGGGGGAACTGGGGCCCCCTCCCCCACACTCTAACTGCCCATGTCCAGTTGGGGGCCCCAGGCCCCTCCCTCCCAGCTCAGTCAATACTTGAACTCCCATCACGGGCACTTTCAATCCCCAGTGCTGGGTCTTGGGTTTTTTAATTCTTTTCACAAAACATGGGCTTTTAAAAAATAATTCCTACAGTGATGTTAATTTTTTTTAAATCCCTGTCCCCAGGGAGGGTGGGAGCTGTTGCTAGACCCCCTTGAATTACGCCGTTTTTCCCTCATCCCCTCAACACCCTACAGATCCTGCCTCCACCCAATTCCCCCCAAAGCACTGAAGGCAGGAGATCTGGATTCAAGTGCCAGCTCTGCCACTGACCCCACGGCCCTGGCCCACCCGTGCCCCCTCAGCTAGTATCTTCACACATATGTTACATGGGGTGGTGACAAGACCCCTCCTGCCTTTCCCATGGCTTACAGCTTCTACCCGGCCCCAAGGCTACCCAGTATTTTATCGTCCAGACCCATGGCAGGGCCACAGGGCAGGACGGGAATGGGGGGAGAACAATGGATACTCTTTGTTTTGTTTTTTTAAAAAAATACAGTTTATTTCGGGCTTACGGAAACTTTCAGAGTGCTGCTGTGCTCCATTTGTCCAACTGTTTGTTCAAAGTAACAGGCTGCTAGGGTGGGCCCAGAAACCTCTCCCTTGCTGAGCTTTGAGGCCCAGCTCCCATAAGGCTGATTCCAAGGCTATTCACAGGTCAAGCCACAGATTAAACAATAAGGTACTATTTATTGAGGTTTTAAGCCTCATCTCTGGACTTGGAGAAGAGTATGGAAAGAGGCTGGAGGAGACAGAAAACAAAGCCCAGGTCCCCCAAACTCACCACCTACCCCAAATCTTAGACTTCCTGAAGGAACCCAGGGCTGGAGGCTGGGCTGCAGGAAGGGAGTGTTCCTGGGAGGTTCCAATTTCTGGGCAGGGGTACAGAATTGTTCTGTGTTATGGGGGTGGGGAACAGAGGGAAAAGAGGGAGAAGTACCATAGCTATTTTCGTTCACGTCTTCACCTCATCTCGCTTCTGGTCTGCACATTTATCTCACCACTCCTGACCCAGCAGGAGTACTGGTCCTCTCCTTCACAAATCCACCTGGCTATTGTCAACCAGTATTTAGTTTCTCCTCCAGTAACACCCACACCCACTCATCCCTCCCTCTTCATACTGACTGTACCCAAGAATGTGCTAGCAAACCAGGCCTCATCGTGCAGCCAGTAACTTAAGGCCCAAGGGAGTGTGATGAACCAGGTCCCACTACCTCAAGAGCAAGGACCCTAAAGCTCTTCTTCCACTAGAGGAAACTGGACAGGGGAACTGGGAGAGGGTGGAGATGGGGCAACCAGTCCAGAAGTCCACAACCCTCCCCCAAACCCCTACAAACAAGTGTCAAAACAACTAGCAAGCAAGGGCCCAAACCATTTCCAGCCCTACTCATTTCTTTCTCCGGACAATGGTCCAGCCATCCTCCACTATATCCTCTTCTTTAATAGTCTGGGAGTCTGGACCAGAGGATTCAGGCTGGAGGCAAACCCCATCTGTAGCTGCCCCATCATTCATAGCTGTGACCTGGAGGAGAAATATAGGAGAGAGCTAAATACACCTCCTGGCTGTGGCCACTGGAGACCCAGGCTCTCCCAACTTTGCCAGGATTGGCTGTGTGACCTTAGGAAAGTTCCCTGGCCTCTCTGGATAATACAACCCCACCCCCATCATTTTCCTGTGAAACTAACTGATTTCCCAGAAAACTAAAGACATCACATCTCCCAACCCAAAGGGCACCCCCTTCACCTCCATCTCCTCCACGCTGTCCGCGTCATCCTCATCCGTCACTCTGGCTGTTGTAACTGCAGTGGCTCTGACCTTGAACTTTCTTTGGGTGATGTGGGAGGCCATCTCCTTCAGAGCAGCCCCATCACCCCTCTGGAAGTGGTGGAACATGGTCTGTAGCTGCTGGCTCACCTACCAAGAAAACATTCAATCAGCTTGGATTTTTAAAGAACCTACAATACAACCAGCCCGTGTTTGCAACAAGAGTAGGGAGGGGCTTGGAATTTTCCAGAAAAGAACAGGGCATTCTTCCCCCAGGAGTTCACTAATGAAGGAACCATATATGAAGGGCTCAGGTAAGGGCCTGAATAATGGAAGGAAGGCTTTCTAGCAAGGAAGATACTAGAACTGGGTTTGAAAGATGGGAGAGGTAAAAGGGAAGTCCATCCCAGCAGGAATTGATGGGCAGTAATGAAGGGGTGGAAATATACCTGGCCTGACTTGCCCTTGGGATGGGGGTGAAGAACATACCTGGATGATAATGATGTACGGAGAGAAATAAAAGAGAAGGGGCAGTGTTTGGAAAGACATGAAAGACTAGACTTTTTCCTTTAGGCAAAAGGGAGTCACAGAAGGTTCTTCTTCAGGACTCCAGAAAGTATTGGTTAGAGCCAAGAGTCTTGGCCTAAAAACAGGGAGAAGAAAGACCAGGTAGGAAAATGGTAGTTGTGTCCATGATATGCTCACCTGGGGCAGACTCCCATCCTCCACAACGGTATCAAATTCGTTTGTCATGAGCTCCCCGAGGAAGTCTTCCACCTCATCTAGCTCCAAGTCAGCTGAGTAGGAAAGGAAAGACCAGCCAACTGAATCAATCACTCCTGCCCACTACTATTCAATACCTACTTCTTAGGTCCATATCTGATTGGTGGGTAAAGGTCCAAACAGTGAGACTTTTATTCACTGAAGTGCTCTGTACTCCAAGTTTTAACATGATTTAAAACAACCACCAGGGGCGCCTGGGTGGCTCAGTTGGTCCAACTTCGGCTCAGGTCATGATAGCAGGTCTGTTGAGTTTGAGCCCCTCGTTGGGCTCTGTGCTGACAGCTCAGAGCCTGGAGCCTGCTTTGGATTCTGTGTCTCCCTCTCCCTCTGCTCCTCCCCTGCTCATGCTCTATCTCTGTCTGTCTCTTAAAAATAAACACTAAAAAATTTTAAAAACAAACACTAAATATAAATACCTAATTTCCAAACTCCTGCGTCCTACCAAACAGCATCCCAACCACACTGACCCTCTTTCATCTGACCTATTTTAACAGGCCTCCTCTCTGTGATCTTAAGCAAGTTACTAGTCTCTGTACCTCTGTCTTCTCATCTACAAAGTGGGGCAAATAGTGGCCTTCTTAGAGGTGTGTTACGAGGAGTCACCTAAATAATGCCTAGCATATGGGAGACCGATAATACATGTTAATTTCCATCACTCAAGGGCTGAAGTTTTCAAAATATAGAGAGCCTTCACAACTGTGGTTCCACTGACAGTGAGGGCCACAGACCAAGGGGATAGTAAGAGGAAATGGATGTTAAGTACTTCCAATGATGAAATCATCACAGCCTTCACATCAACATCCTACTGTGTGATTTTGGCTAATCCCTCCCCTCTAGGCTTCAGTTACCTTTGGAGCCCATGCTCTTCTTTTTCGGAATTAGAGAACTATTCAAGAGTCTTCCACAAAGCTCCTCACTCTCTCTTTCCTCTGGCAGAGTTCATTCACTCCCTTGACTTTTCCTACCACTCTAATCTAATATCCCCCAAAGCTTTCTCTCTACTTGTTTTACAGATGCCTCAGGCCCTCCATATCCAAAGCCAGACTCATCACCTTACCCTCCAAACCTACTTCTTATCCTCCAAGGTTCCTCTATTCCATGAAAGGCACCTAATCCACCCAGCGACTCAAACCAGAAACCTGCCTCCTTTTCTCTCCCTCTCCACACTCAAACAATCTCCAAGGCCCTAATCCACCCCTTCTTTTCCGTTACTATTGCCCCTGCCCTGGCTCAGACCTCATCATTTTCTAGACAGAAATAACCTTCTCATCAGTCTTTCCCTCTCTAGTCCATGCTCCACACTGATTATTTTCTGAACTTTCCAGCCAACAAATCCTATTACTCACCTTAGAAACTTCCCATGAATTTTTATCACCTACTTCAGTGTTTCATATCCTGCTTCTGAGAAGTGACTGTCCTGCTGGTTTTTAAAGAAAGCTACCCATAGAAAGCTAACGGGGAAATAAGGTAAACAAGCTTTTTTTTGTGGTTCTTATCTTTATCCAAGCCTTTATTACGTTAATGATTATTGTAACTCCTAAAGAGGAGCTGAAGAAAAGAGCTTTTCTCACATAATTTGACTGGAAAAGCTTTTTCTTCACTGAACATGTAATGGAACTATTCTTCCATAGCATGCATTCTGGCAAACACTGGCCTAACACACAAAACCAAAGGAATGTAGGGTCTTCCACGTCTTATCCTTTCCCTGGGGCTGCCCAACCCCCTTGCTTCATTCTCTACCACTCCTCCCCTTCTTATACCCACAAGTGCACACACACTCTTACTCTAATACTGAGCTCCCTGCCACTTCCCAAATATATAATCTTCTCATACCACACACTTATTTGTGTGTTGCTCTCTTTGCCTCCCCCACCTAGTTAACTCCGGTTCATCCCTTTAAGACTCAGCCCAATCACTACCTCCCCTAACAATCTCCAAAAAAAGCCTCCTCCTCAGTCTCATGCTACCCAAGCACCCTGAGCTCCTCTTTATTAGAACATCACCCTGTGTATAAATGCCTGTTTACTTAAATGGATCTATTACTAGATGGTAAACTTTCTTGAGAGGACTCTGCCTGATGTCATCTCCAAGATGAAAAACCTGAATAAAGAATTTTGTAAAAATCCTAATGTGCAAAAGGCCCTCTACAGAGTCCCTTATTTTTACATGACCTTCAATTCAAGACCCATCAAAGGTAGATCTTTGCTGTCCAAATAACCAAATATACCTACTGAGCACTTGAAATGTGAAACTCAACACAAGTTGAGATGTGCTAAAAGTGTAAAATACCTACCAGATTTTGAAAACTTAATACTAAAAGGGGATGTAAAATACCTCATTAATAATGTTTTATACTGATGACACGTTGAAATATTTCGGATATATAGAATTCAGTAACATTAACTTCATCTGCTTCTTTTCACTTTGTTACAGTGGCTGCCGGAAAATCTTAAATGACATGTGATTCACACTGTATTTTTATTGGATAGCGCTGGAGTGGATACTTTTATACTCATTTTAGGAATTAGGAAACTGAGTCTCAAGTAAAACAACTTGTCCAGAGTGATACCACGGGTCAACGGCACAGCCCGTAAGGCATCTCAACTCAAGATTCTGTCTCCAAAGCCTGTATTCAATCCACCTCGACCTTTGGTACCATCCCACAACTGTTCAAGAGGAAGTGATGCGGCCTCTCCAGGACCCGCCTCCTCCTCCCCACGCCCCCCACAAACAAGTCGCAGCGGCTCACATTCACTCACCGTTGCGGAAGAAGTACTCCTCCACTGCACCCCCCAGCCACTCGGCCTTCTCCTGGCTGTGCACGCCCCCGAAGCCATTCTCCACGGCGATCTGCGAACACAGGCCCAAGCCCACTATGTCAACCTGGAAGCCGGCCTGGGGTGGCGTAGGGCTGGCCGCTTATGCGGCCCAGTGGAGCCTCAGGCGCACTGTCCAGCCAACTCTTGATCTGCCCCAGACCCTAAACTTTATCCCAGCCACGGCCCCACATACCTGCAAAGCCGGCCAGGCCTCCAGCGCCGCGCGGACGCCAGCCCCGAAAAGTGCTCGAGAATCTTCCCCTGCTCCGGCCATCATCAGGCTTCAGACCACGTGATACCCAGAAGACCCAATCGCTGCGCAGTAGGGCCCAGGCCGAAGGAGCTGAAAGCCGAGTCGGAGAACGCAGATTTGCCTTTCGCTGACTTGGCAGCAAGACCAGAGCAATAGAAAAGGCTTTCAGAACAATGGATGACACCACTGCAGTTACTCATATGTAATAAATCATAGGAAGCCAGGAGTGGAGGACGAGAAGGGCCATGGGTTCTTGAAAGACGTGGGGAACTTTTTAAAGATACGGATTGCAGGCTTTGGTACAGAGGAATCAACCTCAGAGAGCATAGCCTTGAAATCTGTGTAAAACAAAACAAAACAAAAAAACACTCAACAACAGCAGAATATGCATTTTTCAGAAGTGCACATGGAACATTCTCGAGGACACACCATATGCTAAGTCATAAAGCAGGCCTCAATAGACTTAAAAGGATTGAAATCATGCAAAGTTTGTCCTCCCACCACAATGGAGTGAAATTAGAAATAAGTGACGAAGAAATTTGTGAAATTCACAAATAGGTGGAGATTAACACACTTCTAAATAACAAATGGGTCAAAGAAAAAAATTATGAGGGAAATTAGAAAACATCTTGAAATGAATGAAAACAAGAACACAGCACACCAAAATTTATTAAATGCAGCTAAAGCAATGCTTAAAGGGAATTTTATAGCTATAGACACCAATATTATAAAAGAAGGATCTAGGGTCCTGGGTGACTCAGTCAGTTAAGCAAGCAGCTCTTGATTTTGATTCAGGTCATGATCTCATGGTTCATGAGTTCAAGAGCCCCACATCAGGCTCTGCACTGAAAGCATGGAGACTGCTTGGGATTCTCTCTCTCCCTCCCTCTCTCTCCCCCTCCCCTGTGCTCACTTTCTCTCTCTCTCTCTCTCTCTCTCTCTCTCTCTCTCAAAATTAATAAGTAAACTTTAAAAAAAAGATCTCAATGGGGCACCTGGGTGGCTCAGTTGGTTAAGTGTCCAACTCCTGATTTCAGCTGAGATAATGATCTACAGTTAATGGGATCCAGCCGCACATCGGGCTCTGTGCTGCTGGCGCGGAGACTGCTTGAGATTCTCTCTCTCTCTCCCCCTCTGGCTGCCCATCCCCTGCTCATGCTCTCTCTCTCTCTCTCTCAAAATAAATAAATAAATAAATCTTAAAAAAATTCAAGTTAATAACCTAACTTTTCATTTTAGGAAACTGGAAAAAGAAGTAATCCCAAAGCAAGCAGAAGGAAGGAAATAACAAAGACTGGACAGAAGACACATGGAATCGAAAATAGAAAAACAATAGAGAAAATCAGTGAAACAAAAGTCAGTCATTTGAAAAGATCAACAAAATTGACAAATGTTTAGGTAGATTGACTAAAGAGAGACAGCTGACAGCTGACAGCTGACAGCTTGGAGCCTGGAGCCTGCTTTGGATTCTGTGTCTCCCTCTCTCTCTGCTCCTCCTCCACTTGCACTTTGTCTCTCTCTGTCTCTTAAAAATAAATAAACATCTAAAATTTTTTAAAAAGAAGAGGAAATTAGGGCATGGAGGGAGACAAAGATGCACAGAGATATGACTATGTGAACACAGAAGGTAGATATCTGCAAGCCAAAGACAAAGGCCTCAGAAGAAACCAAATCTGCTGACATCTTGAACTAGAATTTTGAGAAAATAAATTTTTGTTGTTAAAGCCATCAGTCTCTGGTATTTCATTATGGCGGCCCTAGCAAACTAATACAGTTGCACAATGCTGTAAATATACTAAAAAAGCCATTGAATTTTACACTTTAAATGGGTGAAACTTATGATATATAAATAATATCTCAATAAAGCTGTTTTTAGAGAAGTAGTATAGGGGCACCTGGGTGGCTCAATCAGTTGAGCATCCAATTCTTGGTTTCAGCTCATGTCATGCTCTCACAGTTTCATGAGTTCGAGCCCCACATCAGGCTCTGCTCTGACAGCGTGGAGCCTTCTTGGGATTCTCTCTCTCTCCCTCTCTCTCTCTCTCTGCCCCTCTTCTACTCACACTATCTCTGTCTCTCTCAAAATAAATAAACTTAAAAAAATAAAGTAGTATAGATGATTCCCTCTCACAGTAAGGGTTGCAAACTTTGGACTAGACCATGTAAACAAACAGCAATGACACTTCTGTGCCTGGCCCTGTGCTGACTGCTACTGAGTCATGGGGTTTGATCAGATGCCTAAGGAGTTTACAGTCTGTCGTGCAAGATTGACCAAGGACCCCAGATAATGATCAGTACTCTGGGTTAATCTAGGTTTTGAAGGGCCTGTAGCAGATAGAATTTCACAAACTCTTTAAGAGAAATAGTACAAATTAGGTATGAAAGCATTGCTTTGTATTATAAAAGAAACCACAAATTTTGCAAATTACACTATTTTTTAGAGAGATGAGGGAAGAGAGAGAGAGAGAAAGAGAGAAAGAAAGAAAGAGAGAGAGAGAATCCCAAGCAGGCTCCACACTCCCACAACCCTGGGATCATGACCTGAGCCAAAATCAAGAGCTGGATGCTCAACTGATTGAATCATCCAGGTGCCCCCCAAATCGCAAAAAAAAACTTTAAAACTGACAAATACCATAAACACCCTCAAATCCAAAAAGATAAAAAAAAAAGTTTAATAATTGTCTGATTCACCTCTACACTAATTGTCTTTCACTACAGGCTCCTTGATATCCTCTTCTAAATAAATATGATTTATTTTATAATAACATTTTCTAGAGAAAAAACAAAAAATTCAGTTGAATTCAATGTCATTCAGTTGATGAAAAAAATGTTGTTATTGGTAGTTTGGAAAAGTTTCAACTTCACAACTTATTAGTAATGTAAATTTTCAGATTGTTGTCAGATAGAAACCTCTATCTAGTTTCTTTTACATGTGAGCTGTAAAATTTCAGGATATTCTAACTGTTCTTGTGTAGTGATAAATCTTCAAATCTCCTCAAATTGACAATGCTCAATAACTAGACTCAGAAGTGACCTGTCGAAGTATGGGATGCTGAGGCTTAAGTTTTGTTAGTTCTATGATAAATCCATCTCTGCAATGTTAGAGAAGGGAGCACAGAGGCTCATGAGAGTCCAGCAGAGGGGGCCCCTGACCCAGCTTCAGGGATCAAGCTGTCAGAGATGATGCTTGAGCTAATTCTTAAGAGTTTAAATGGAATTTTGTCAGGTGATGCGGTATTTGTGTGCATGAGATTGTGAAATGTGTTACCAAAGGAGGAGGAGGAGGAGGAGGAGGAGGAGGAGGAAGAAGAAGAAGAAGAAGAAGAAGAAGAAGAAGAAGAAGAAGAAAGAGGAGGGGGAGGAGGGGGAGGAGGAGAAGAAGAAGGAGACTTTCATGCTGAGGAAAGAATGTATATACAAAGACACAGAGGCAGGAAACAACATGATGTGTAATGATAACCACGAGCATTCCCAAACTGATAACTTTAGGAGGTGAAAGCTCCTATGGAGCTACAGAAACTCATTCCAACAGACTCAACAACTTAAACTGAGTTCAAAGAAGCCCAAATGAAGATACTGAGATTAAGCACCTCTGCATGAGTTTCCAGGGTCTAAGGCCTCAACTGTACATGGAGAGAGTAGTTAAGATTCTGGTCATCACTTCCTGTGTGTTGTGGGTTTTTTTCCCACACCACCAAGCAATTCTCTGACATCAGCTGTGTGTCCTCCAATTCAACTCACTTCTTATACTACCTACCTGGAAATACCCTCTGATCCCACAGGTTAAGGGTTCAGTCTTACAAAACTGCCCCCGCCATGTCTTATGCCAATCACAAGTCCAGATTGTCACCAGTACTTCTGACCAAATGGCTTTATACAGGAGGGTACAACCCCCTCCTCAGGTTCAATTACTTTGCTAGAGCATCTCACAGAACTCAGAGGAACATTTTACTTACTAGATTATCAGTTTAGGGACACCTGGCTGTCTCAGTCCAAAGAGCATGCAACTCTTGATCTCGGGGTCATGAGTTGGAGCCCCACACTGGGTGTAAATATTACTTAAAAGTAAATAAATAAATAACCTTTACAAAAAGTTTAGATTTGGGCACCTGGGTGGCTCAGTCGGTTAAAGGTCCAATTTCAGCTCAGGTCATGGTCCCACAGTTCGTGAGTTTGAGCCCCACATCAGGTGAGCTCAAGCCCCACTTCAAGTGAACGCGAGCCCCACTTCAAGATTCTCTCTCCCTCTCTCTCCTCTCTCTGCCCCTCGTGGAATTTTCTCTCTCTCTCTGCCCCTTGTTCACTCATGCACGCGCTCTCTCTCTCTTTCTCTCTCTCAAAAATAATAAAATAGGGGCTCAGTCAGTTGATCATCCAACTTCAGCTCAGGTCATGATCTCACTGTTTGTGAGTTCCAGCCCCACATTGGGTTCTGTGCTGACAGCTCAGACCCTGGAGCCTGCTTTGGATTCTGTGTCTCCCGATCTCTCTGTCCCTCCCCCGCTCTCTGCTCTCCCAAAAATAAATAAATATTTTTAAAAATAATAATAATAAAATAAAATAATAAAATAAAATAATTTTTTTAAGTTTAAATTATCAGTTTGTTATAAAAGGATATAATTCAGGAACAGCCAGGTGGAAGAGTTGCATAGTGCAAGGTGTGTGGGAAGGAGCAAGGAGCTTCTATGCTCTCTGTGAATCTCCATGTGATCATCAACCCAGAAGCTCTCCAACAGGGTTTTTAATGGAGGCTTCATTACATAAGCATGATTGATTAGCTCATTGGAAATTGGTGATTTTTTGTTGTTTAGTTTTTATTTCACAATCATAAACTTAACTCTGCAATCCAGCTAGACTTGGAGGGGAGTAAGGCGAATATGGAACCCATAGAGCTACAGTAAGAGCACAAAGGTTATAGGATATTTCGAGCAGATGGGCGTGAAAGTGTGCTCTCCTGAGCTATAAAAGGAATGGTTTGGTAGTTAAGATAAAACACAGGTCAAATTTATTAGATTTGTCCACAGTCAGCAATGGTGATCTTCTTGCTGGTCTTGCCATTCCTGGACCCCAAGTGCTCCATGGCTCTAGAATATTCATGCCCTCTTTCACCTTGCCAAAGACCACATGCTTGCCATCCAGCCAGTCAGTCTTGGCCATGCAGATGAAAACTAGGAACCGTTCATGTTGGGTCCAACATTTGCCATGGACAAGGTGCCAGGACCTGTATGATTCAGGATGAAATTCTCATCATCAAATTTCTCCCCATAGATAGACTTGCCACCAGTGTCATTATGGTGTGTGAAGTTGCTACCCTGGCACATAAATCCTGGAATAATCCTGTAAAAGCAGGAAGCTTCATAACCAAATATTTTCTCCCCAGTGCTCAGAGCATGAAAGTGTTCTGCTGTCTTTGGAACTTTGTCTACAAACAGCTCCCATCTGTTAAAACAGCTTTATGTCACGTCTTGGTTTCCAGGTCCCTTACCCTGAAGGAAACAGGGCCCAAGGGCGCACCATCCATGACAATGTCAAAGAACATGGTGGGGTTGACAATGGATGGGTGGTGTAGGTATCTCTGGGGAAGCAGCAGCGTCTGCAATACCATTGGTGATTGAACACAACCTCCAGCCCCTCTCTCCTCCCAGGAGGTCAAGGGGTGGATTGAAAGTCAGAACCTTCCAATCGCAGGTTTGGCTCTACAGACAACCAGCCCCCATCCTTTGTTACCTAGGGGCTTTCCAAAAGTCACCTCACTAACATAGCAAAAGATACCTTTTACCATTCTAATCACTTAGGAAATTACAAAGATTTTAGGAGTTCTGTGCCAGGAACAGGGTCAAGGACCAAATATATATTTCTTATAAAAAATGACAATATCACAGTAGGTCTTCTAGAAATCCCCACATTTGGAACCCCAGTCTGGAGTCCAACAAACCAAGACCTCTAAATGAACCCTGAGATTTAGCCTTGAGACTGAAGTCCAAAATTGAGTATAATAAGTGACAGATCACTTTTTCTGTGCCTGGAGCCCATCTGACAATCTGGTGAAGTCAATATATCCTTTCCCAGATTAATGTTTTTAAATGCATAAAATAAAATCTAGGATTATAAAGGAAACCAATTATATTAAAATATAGTTATCAAAACATTACAAAAACCTACTGTGATTTCAAATTAATGATGATTGTAAACAATATTTTAAGAGATCTGCCATGAAAAATATCTGTCTATTGGTGACAAAGTCGCAGGTACTGCTAATACCACTGTGCTTGGGTGCCTACATTTATTATTTTTTTAATTTAAATTCAAATAGTTAACATCCAGTGTAGTATTGGTTTCAGAAGTAGAACCCAGTGATTCATCGCTTACATATAACACTCAGTGCTCATCCTAACAAGTGTCCTCCTTAATCCCAACATCCCCCCAGCAACCCTCCATTTGTTCTCTGTATTTAAGATTCTCTTATGGTTTTCCTCTCTCTCTGTTTTTCTTATTTTTCCTTCCTTTCCCCTATGTCATCTATTGTGTTTCTTAAATTCCACATGTGAGTGAAATCATGATACTTGTCTTTCTCTGACTTATTTCGCTTAGCATAACACACCCTAGTTCCATCCACACTGCTGCAAATGGCAAGATTTCATTCCTTTTGATTGCTGAGTAATATTCCATTGTGTATGTATGTGTGTATATATATATATATATATATATATATACACACATATATATGTATATATATTGCATTTTCTTTGTCCATTCATCAGTTGATGGACATTTGGGCTCTTTCCCAATAATTTGACTATTTTCAATAGTGCTGCTGTAAACATTGGGGTGAATGTGCCCTTTTGAATCGGCATTTTTGCATCTTTTGGATAAATACCTAGTAGTGCAATTCCAGGGTCATAGGATAGTTCTAGTTTTAATTTTTTGAGGAAACTCCATACTGTTTTCCAGAGTGGCTGCACCAGTATGCATTCCACCAACAGTGCAAAAGGGTTCCCCATTCTCTGCATTCTTGACAACATCTGCTGTTTCCTGAGCTGTTAATTTTAGCCATTCTGACAGACTCATGAAAAGATGCTCAACATCACTCATCATCAGAGAAATACAAATCAAAACCACAATAAGATACTACCTTACATTTATTATTGAAATAAATGCCTAATTTCATTGGAAGTTACTGAAAATAAGATGTATTTTTTCACATCTAAATACACACTCAATGGCCAAAATGAACAAATCAGGAGACTATAGATGCTGGAGAGGATGTGGAGAAACGGGAACCCTCTTGCACTGTTGGGAATGCAAATTGGTGCAGCCACTCTGGAAAACAGTGTGGAGGTTCCTCAGAAAATTAAAAATAGACCTACCCTATGACCCAGCAATAGCACTGCTAGGAATTTACCCAAGGGATACAGGAGTACTGATGCATAGGAGCACTTGTATCCCAATGTTTATAGCAGCACTCTCAACAATAGCCAAATTATGGAAAGAGCCGAAATGTCCATCAACTGATGGATGGATAAAGAAATTGTGGTTTATATACACAATGGAGTACTACGTGGCAATGAGAAAGAATGAAATATGGCCCTCTGTAGCAACATGGATGGAACTGGAGAGTGTTATGCTAAGTGAAATAAGCCATACAGAGAAAGACAGATAACATATGGTTTCACTCTTATGTGGATCCTGAGAAACTTAACAGAAACCCATGGGGGAGGGGAAGAAAAAAAAAGAGGTTAGAGTGGAAGAGAGCCAAAGCATAAGAGACTGTTAAAAACTGAGAACAAACTGAGGGTTGGGGGGGGGGGGGGGGGGGGCCTGGGGGGGTGATGGGTATTGAGGAAGGCACATTTTGGGATGAGCACTGGGGGTTGTATGGAAACCAATTTGACAATAAACTTCATATATTGAAAAAAAATTGCCCAATAAAAACAAATAAATAAATAAATAAATACACACTCAAATTCTATGCATGACACTTGGCCTACTCCTAGTCTAGACGCTATTCTAGAGCGAACATTTCAGACTAGTTTAAGCTTTCAGATGAAGAGGACCAGATTGACATGTTGAAGACTGAACTCCCAAA
>NW_024419868.1:99702-119864 GCF_014898765.1 Herpailurus yagouaroundi
AACTCAATCCCCAACATGAGACCTCAAACTGAACTCCAAGATTAAAACACAGATTGATCCACCAAACTGAACATCTAGTGTCTAAATGCAGCAGGTACTTCCAGATGGAAATTTGCAGACTAGAATCCAGCCTGGAATTCCAAGAGAGAGCCCACCGGGCAGAGATTCCCAGGTGAGGTCATCACATTGAAATCCTCTAGGCTTGACTCCTCAGGCTAAAATATCCCAGACTAAATTCCCAAAATGTTATCCTTCCAGAGCAAGCCAGGCCCAGCTACCCAGACTGAACCTTGAGCCAGGCAATTACTTGGTGAGAGGCTCGGTCATACATTAGACCAAAAATCAGGGTTTCGTATTGAGTCCTGAAGTATTTCAAGAATGAACTGTCAATGCTGAAACCCTCAAAAGTCATGTCCCCATAATGAACCTCTAGGCAGAGTCATGGGACCAAGACTCCAAATTTAACTCCTTAAAGGAGGATAGGGACAATATCTTGGAAGTAGTCCAAAGCTGAGTTCCTTGAAGGATCCCTCACATGCTGAGGCCACAAATACATCTCCTCAACTGTAAGTACAAACTGAGCCCATATTCTGAAACAGGTTCCTTCAGAATGAAAACCTGAATGTCTGAGCTCCCAAATAACATGCCCAAAATGAGCCCTAGAGGGAATCCCCAGAGAGAACCACCAGTATGCATCTTATAGGCTTTTTAGACTTCCAGGAGGATAACCAAGCAAGTGCCCTAGCTGCTGTGTTCTAAAGTCTATTACTATGTTTCTGCAAAGACTATGCTTCCCACAAGCTACTCCCAGCCTGAGTATGGCAGAGATACTTTGATGACTTTGGTTCAGGAATCCCAGACAGCCTTGCCAAACCTTCCTTGAATTGCACAGCAGTCTAGAACACTTCTGCTCAACCTTCCCTCCTTCTATCCTTATTTGGATCAGACTACATTGTGTTCTGATGGCTCTGTCAACCTTCCATGGTACCTACCCCATTTTCTCTCATGGGTGTCTCCCCTGATAAAATCTTGCTCACTTAATTCCATCTTGGTGTCTGCCTCTCAGGACTAACACAGGCTCCTGGGCATGAGACTATGTGGTCCAGACTGAGCTGCCAACACCTGAGATCCTCAACTTCCATTTTCAGAATGAGCCTACACATTGAGATCAGGACCCATGGTGTTCGCAGATGAGCTAACAAGGTCTCAGCCTCAAACTAATACACTGAGAAGAAACGCTAGTAAAAATAAGATAAAGGGGGCCAGTCAGATGCCCAAGGCTGGATATTCCCCTTGCATACTTTTGCTTCTGTAATCTTGTTTGCCTCCTGTGTCCACCAACTGCCCTGATAGCACCACTGATAAAGGCCTCCTCCCCTTTTCTTTTGTCTCTCAACCCCCTACCATCCCAGCCATAAAAGGAGGCTGATGCCAAGGTTTGGGGCTCAGCCTTTGGAGGTGACTACACTGGGTTAGCACCAGTGCACAATAAACAGTCTTTTCTGATTCACCAAGTGCATGTGGCTTGTCTCTTCCTGGACGCCGAGTATTTGCTATAACACCCAAGTCTGAATCCTCAGACTTGTATGGAAGAGGCAGCAATCCAGGTGGACTCCAGAGGCTACCAGATTGAACTTCCACTCTCAAAACCGTAGGTTTATGTTTGCAGAATTAGCTTCTAAGACTGAGCTCCTAGCCTAAGTGCCACAGAATGAGCTCCTAGATTATCCATTTAATTGACTCCACTGAGGAAGTTCCCACACTGAGCCCTTAGACTAAGCTCCCAAAGTCTGAGCTCCTAAGACATATGCCAAAAATGGATCTCCAGACAGGGATCCAGAGTCAGGGTATCCCTGACAATTCAGACTGAGGACCCCACACTGAACCCCAAAAGTGATTAGTAAAGGGTAATCCCCCAAATTGAGCTAGTTCCCTTAGACTGAGCCTCCAAAAGCCAGGCTCACAAACCCAAGACCCAGAATGAAGCACCAGACTAGCAATTCAGAGATTCAGACAGACGCTGAACTGAGCCCATAGGTAGAATACCAGGAATCAGGCTCCCAGACTGAACATTCACATTGAAATACTAGAATGATCCTCTAGTCTGAGCACCCCAGACTGAACCTTCTATAAATGGAAGACCAAGAATGGGCACCTGTAGCCTGACTCTACCAGGCTGGTCACAGACTCAGAAATTGAACTGAATCCCTTAGAATAAGCCTCTATACCAAGGTCCCCAACTTCCATCATGAAACTGATTCCTCAGAATCTCTCAGACCCTAAATTCATACCCCCAGAATGAGTACTCCAAATGGTATTCACAGACTCAGGGGCTCAGACTGAGAATCTCAGGTTGAGACACCTGTGCAGCAAGGCTGCTAGCTTCACATTCCAATTTACATTTTCTTTTTTCTACTTTGGAATGGAATCCACATTTTTAGCTGGGTGGACATAAATCCAGCTAAAAGACTGCATTTCCCAGTATCCCTTGCAACTGATGGCCATGTGATATAAGTTTTGGCTAATAAGATTTAAATAAAAGAGAGGGGAAGTTCCTTGGGACTGTTTTTACATGAGAGAAATAAAGGCTTCTATCTTGTTTAAACCATCATTATTTGTTGGTTTTCTGTTATATGCAATCACATCTGATGTCAGCTGAGCCTTCTTGGTTAGGCTAAATTCTGATCTACAATGACTCAGAACTCTAAGCCCAAATCCTGATGCATATCCAACAGTGAGTGATCCAAAAAGAGCTCCTGACTGACCAGTACAGTGAGACTGATCCCCAGTAGACCTAACCTAGAAGTGCCTTAGCCCTTAGACAGGCAACCATAAGGTAGGTGGTCCAGTTTCTAGACCAAACCCCCAAAATGATGTCTCCAGAACGAATATCCTGCCTGAGCTCCCTGAAGAATTTTCCCAGATTGTGTACAAGAGATAGTTTGCAGAACAAAGTTTCAGATCCCCATACTGGGGCCACACTCTGAGCCCCCCGCCAAATGAAACTCCTTACCAACCTCAGAATGAAACACTGGATTGAATATAGCCTGTTACATCCAGAGTGAGCCCCTTCACTGAGCCTCATAGACAGAATTCCCTAATTGGAGCCTCCAAACTGAGTTCACCAGAGTAGAATTCCCAGATAAATCTCCCTGAAGCTGATCTGCCAAACTGAGATCCCAAGATTGAGACCCTCGGGCTAAGACTCCAGAATCACTTACTTCCAATGATGGCCCTAGGTGGTCCACTCAAGTTGTTCAGATTGAACCCAAATATAGGCCTTCAGAGTGAGTGCCTAGGGTAGGCTGCATTTGATTCCACAGACTGAAATAGATCAAGCTCCTGTACTAAACCTGAGATAACCAGTGACAACGTTGAAACTTATCTGAGTCTTGTGTTCCTGGAAAGTAGCCATGGTTAAAAAATCCCCCACACTTTTGTGCTCTGAGAAAGGGCTAATTACCAAGGTCTTCCATGCTCCCATATATTCTGTGATAAGACTCATCTCCAGTGGGTGCCTGGGTGGCTCAGTCGCTAAGCATCTGGCTTCAGCTCAGGTCTTGATCTCACAGTTGGTGAGTTCGAGCCCCACATCAGGTGAGCACAAGCACCGCTTCAGGTGAGCCCTGCTTCTCTCTCTCTCTCTCTCTCTCTCTCTCTCTGCCCCTCACTCACTTGTGCCCTCTTTCTCTCAAAACAAACAAACCTCAGCTCCCCCTTTCCTCAACGACTCAAAGGCCTGTCCCTATTCTTCCTCATTACCTCATAAGACTCCTAAACTATCCACCCTTGTCCACTTGCCTCCTTATCCATAATCTCAGTCTCCCTTCCTCTCCTTTAAGACATTTTCCATTAGTGTACAGTCTTTCTATTGCAATAACCTAATTGTGCAGTATATTTTGTCTTTCATGCTAATCTCAGTCCTCACATTGAAGTACATTGCACTTAACTCCTCAGGGAAACTGCCTCATTCATCCATTCATTCATTCACCAAATATTCATTGAGTGCTGAATATGTGCCATGCACTGCACTAAGCCCCGAGGTAACAAGACAAAGGCGCTCTGCTCTCACAGAGCTTACATTTGAGTAGGATAACAGGGGAAGGAGAAACAGTTTTCAATACAGTGGTCAGGAAAAACACTTCTGAGGATGTAACTTTTTGTTTTGAGAGAGGGAGAGGGTGCAAGTGAGCGAGGGGCGGCGGGGGGGGGGGCGGCCCGAAGAAAGAGAGAAGTGGGGCTCACCCAAAGCAGGGCTCAAGCTCACCTGATTCAGGGCTCAAGCTCACCGGATGTAAGACTCCAACTCTTAAACCATGAGGTTATGACCTGAGCCAAAGTCAGATGCTTAACAACTGAGCCACCCAGGCATCCTGAGGATGTAACATTTAAATTATAAGGAGGAGATAGAAGGTCAGAAGAAGACAGTGCCAAAAAAGAGGGAAGGATAATGGAACTTAGTATGAGAGGAAAAGAGGTACAGGAGGTAAAGTGTGTGATACTAGCAAGGGCCTTGTTAATCCATGGCAAGAAGTTTAACTTTTATTTGAAACACAATGGAAAATTTTCCACGCAGGAGGATGAAATGATATGATTTACTTTTTTTGGAAGACTACTCTGGCTACTGTGTGGAGAATAAATTATAGAAGCAGAAGTAGAAGCAGAAAGACCACAAGGAAGCTATTACGATAGTTCAGACAAGAGACAATGGTGGTTTGGTGTAGGTTAGTGATAGTGGAGACAGATGTGGACAAATTCAAGACAAGTTTTAGAGGTAAAACCAATAGTACTCCATAAGTACTATTGAGCATGGAGGAGGTGAGGGAAAGGCATGATTCACAGTTTTCTAATTTATTTATTTCTTTTTTAAGTAGGCTTTGTGTCCAGCATGGGGCCCAATACGGGGCTTGAACTCATGACCCTGAGGTCAAGTCCTGAGCTGAGATTAAGAGTGGGACATTCAACCAACTGAGCAACCTAGGCACACCTCCATTTTCTAATTTAGTAACTGGTAGTTGTACTGAGATAAGGGAAGGTGGTGGGTGGAACAGACTTGGGGGAAATATCAAGATTTATGTTTTAGACATGTTAATTCGAGGTGTCTAGTAGATATTCAAGTGGAGATAGCAAGGAGGCAATGGGTCTACAATCCTAGAATGTCAACATTTAGAAGCCAGCAAAGAAGGATGAGAAGAAATAAACATGTTTCAAAAAGGAAGAACTGGTTGACCATGTCAGATGCTACTGAGAGGACAATTAGGATGAGCAAACACAAGTACTCATCTGTTGGATTTGATAACATGAAGACTTTGGTGGCTTTGACCAGAGCAGGTTTCATGGAGTGCTACCAAACTAGACTGGAGTTAGTTGAAAAGTGAATGGAACATGAAGCGGGGACAGCAATGTGTAACCCATGTCTTGAGAAGTTTTGCTGTCAAAGAGAGAAATAGGCAGTAGCAGGAGGCACTCATGGAATTCAAGGGGGACTCTTAAAGATGGTAGATAGCAGAGCATATGCATGTGCTGATGGGAATGACCTCAAAGAGGAGAAACCGGTGATACAGGAGAGATGGGAGTAACTGAAGAAGTAAAGATCTTGAGTAGGTGATAGAAGTGTAAAGCAGATGTGGAGGGATTGGTCTTTTATAAGAAGAGGAATAGTTCCTCCAAGTGACAAGTCTGAAGAAAAAGACGTTGGGTACAGAGAGGATTATAGATCTAGTGGTGAGATAAGGGAATTTCCATTTGAATGCATTTAAATTTATTCTTGAGAGAGAGAGAGAGAGAGTGCGGGTGCATACACTCAAGCATAGGTGGAGCAGAAAGAGAGAGAATCCCAAGCAGGTTCTGCACAGAGTGAAACCCGATGGAGGGCTTGAACTCAAACTGTGAGATCATGACCTGGGTTGATATCAAGAGTTGGACTATCCAGGCACCCCGAGTGCAGCTATCTTCTTTAAAAAAAAAAAAAAACAAACAGGGGCGCCTGGGTGGCTCAGTCGGTTGAGCGTCCGACTTTGGCTCGGGTCATGATCTCACGGTTCGTGAGTTTGAGCCCTGCGTTGGGCTCTGTGCTGACAGCATAGAGCCTGGAGCCTGCTTTGAATTCTGTGTCTCCCTCTCTCTCTGCTCCTCCTCTGCTCACGCTCTGTCTCTCTCCTTCAAAAATAAATAAAAAAAAATTTTTAAAAACAAACATTTTTTAACGTTTATTTACTTTTGAGAGAGAGAGAGAGAGACAGCACAAGCAGGGGAGGGGCAGAGAGAAAGGGAGACACAGAAACCAAAGCAGGCTCCAGGCTCTGAGCTGTCAGCACAGAGCCCCATGCGGGGTTCCAACTTACGGATGGCAGGATCATGACCTGAGTCGAAGTCAGACTCTTAAACGACTGAGCCACCCAGGCGCCCCTGCTCCTTCTTTTTTTTTTTTTTTAACATTTATTTATTTTTGAGAGAGAGAGACAGAGTGTGAGTGGGGGAGGGGCAGAGAGAGAGGGAGGCATGGAATCCGAAGCAGGCTCCAGGCTCTGAGCTGTCAGCACAGAACCTGATGAAGGGCTTGAACTCATGAACTGTGAGATCATGACCTGAGCCAAGCCGGACGCTTCACCAATTGAGCCACCCAGAGGCGCCTCAAATAGTTAAATTTTAAAATAAAAAGCAAAATGGGATAATTTCCTGAGGTTTTAATTGTGAGGACTCTGGACCATTTCCCCAAACCCAGACTCAGGCACAGGACCTTGCATTTAACCGACTGAGCCACCCAGGCTCCCCGTAGCTATCTTCTTAATGGAGGGTGATGTGAAGCTAACAGCTGAAGGTGAGGAGACTGGGACATGGGAGGTTTGGGAGGAGCTGAGAAGGTATGAAATAGTAATCTCTGAGAATGGAGAAGTGAGCATAGCAAGATTGCTATGCCATCAATACCCATTTGAGGTCTGAAATCAATGACTTAGACTGAAATCAAGTGACTTGTGTGTTTTTTGGTTTTCTCTAATAACATTCAGCTGCTCAGATACAGATGTAGAGTAGGTGGGGCATTGTGACTAACCTGGGTTGTGTTTGGCCAGGTCAGTATAAATATGGGAGGGAGGGGCTGTATGAGTTTTCTATGCTACAGAACAAATCACCACAAAGTCAAAGGCTTAAAACAAAATGCATTTATTATCTCACAATTTCTATGTATCAGAAATCTGGGAACAAATTAGCTGGGTCTTCTCCTTTAGGGTTTCATCAGGCTGCAATACAGATGTCAACTAGATATGCAGTCTCATCAGAGGCTTGACTAGGGAAAATATCTGCTTCTAGGCCACCTCAGGCTATTGGAAGAATTTATCTTTTTGAAGCTATAAGACTGAGGTTCTCATTTTCTTGCTAGCTTTCAGGCAGGGATAGTTCTCAGCTGCTAGAAGCCAAGTTCCTTGCCACATGATCCTCCTTATAGGCCCTTTCACAACAAGGCAGCTTACTTCTTCAAAGCTAATAAGAGTATCTCTAATTCTAATCTGGTCAGATGCAGTCTTATGGGAGTGACATCCCATCACTTTTGTCGTATTCTATTGGCTAGAAGCAAGTCACAGATTCTGCTCACACTCAAAGAGAGGAAATTACACAGGGCATGAAAACCAGGTAGTGGGAATTACTGGGAGTTGCTTTAGGGTCTGTTGGCCATAAGGGCTAAAAGAGTAAGGCTGTTTGCAAGGGAGTGATAATAATGATGGACAATTAACTCTAAACTGAGTGTATAAGTTTTCTATTGCTACATAACAAATTACCACAAACTTTGCAACTTAAAACAACACAATTATTATGTCACAGTTTCCATGTGTGAGAAGTCTAGGCATAGCTTATCTGGGTTCTCTCTGTTCAGGGTCTCACAGGCTGCAATCAAGATGTTGGCCAGATCTCATATGAAGCCACATATTATTTCATATTCTCTTCCAATCGTACGTAGTTGTTGGCAGAACTCAGTTCTTTGTGGTTATAGAAGTGAGGTCCTCAGATCCTAGGGTCTTCCCCAAGTTCCCTGCCATATGGCCTTCTCCATAGGCAGTTCACAACATAGCAGCTTGCCTCTTCAAGGCCAGGAGCTAGCAAGATGAACCTAGATAGATAGATAGATAGGTAGAGATATCTCCCATCACCTTTGCCATAATCTATTGGTTAGAAGTAAGTCATGAGTTCTGCTCATACTCCAGGGAAGGAGATTATAAAAGGCATAATACCAGGAGCTAGAGATCATGGGGAAGAATGCTTATGTGGGATAGGTATGAAATTAAATCAGCTAGAGGACCAAGAAATTATGATTAGAGGGTGGTATGTTTGAACTTGAAATTTGGGGAGAAGGTTCCATTTTTGTTGAGGATAGGGGCTAGGCTATGACCATGAAAGTGGGAGGCCAAGGTGGCTGGAGAAGAATTTTGGAAATGAGGAGGTCAGAGAAGTGATTGGTCAGTATGGTGGATGAGTCATCTATATCTAGTACCCAGTCATCCAGGAGAGCCTCATAAACTGAGACCCCCAAAATGAAGCCCTCAAACTGAGATCCTAAGACAGAGCCCCATAGATCTATCCTCCCTAAATCAAGCCCCTAGATTCAACCAACAAGCTCACATAGGCCTGAGTAAATTCCTAGGGAGAGGATATGCCCCTAACTTGTCCTTTTCCGTATAAAATCTTTTCCGTATATATCTTCCGTATATAATCTCTCCTGAGTACCTACTGCAAGGTTTCATTTTGTTTCCCTCAGCCTCTCTCAAGCTAACAGCCTCTTATCCTATGTTGTCTCATCCTTCCCAGCCACCCCTGCCCATCCTCTCCACAACCCACCTCAGGGAGATGTAGCAGCTAAGGCTGCTGCTAGCCCATACAGTGCCATTCTCTGAATGTAGTGAAAAACACATTCCCCTGGCTGGACAAATTAGGAAAATGAGCCCCTTCCACTGGATAGGCACGGATTCACAAAGGGGTAGCTGCCTTGTTGAATGGATCACAAGTTAGATTTGAGCCCAGCCCCCACTTATCCTCTAGATTGGGTACTCGTATAAGTGCATAAACTACACAATCATATACAGCATCCAAGGCAGCATGTGTAGGGGAAATGACCCTATGAGGCAGCCTTTTCTTCCACCTCCTGGCTAGACAGCCTAAAGCCAGCCACCTCCCTTCTCTGAGCCTCAGTTTCCTCGTTAGACAAATAAGACATAATTATACTTATATTAAGGGCTGTTGTGATGATTAAAAGGACTACTCTATGCAAAGCATTAGATGGGGAGCCCTGAAAGGGGAGTGGAATCTGAGCCTTGCCCTAGGGAGCACACAGACTGAAAGCGTATGTGACCCTCTGTAGGCAGGGACCACCTCTGGTCATCTAGTGTCTCTCACAATCTACTCTCACACTCATTCTTGTACCATATTTCCTTTTCTGTGAATGGTCTGTTCATATCCCTTGCTTATTGTTGTATTGGGATGACAGAGCTTTGTATCCGGCAATGCAAAGATGGAAAAAATGATTGGCGTTCATTCATTTCTTCCAGGAGTGGTACCTAGGAGAACCTGTTAATAATTTTCTGCTATTATCAAGTTCCCTTGCTAGCTGAAGGGCTTCTGTTTGTCTAGCCTTCCTTTCAATCCTCTAAATTTCTCTTACTTTCTGCTACTTGCAGCCAAAGAATCCCAATCAAAACCCAAATTTATTTTTTTTTATTTATATATGAAATTTATTGTCAAATTGGTTTCCATACAACACCCAGTGCTCATCCCAAAAGGTGCCCTCCTCAATACCCATCACCCACCCTCTCCTCCCTCCCACCCCCCATCAACCCTCAGTTTGCTCTCAGTTCTCAACAGTCTCTTATGCTTTGGCTCTCTCCCACTCTAACCTCTTTTTTTTTTTTTTCCTTCCCCTCCCCCATGGGTTCCTGTTCAGTTTCTCAGGATCCACATAAGAGTGAAACCATATGGTATCTGTCTTTCTCTGTATGGCTTATTTCACTTAGCATCACACTCTCCAGTTCCATCCACGTTGCTACAAAAGGCCATATTTCATTTTTTCTCATTGCCACGTAGTATTCCATAGTGTATATAAACCACAATTTCTTTATCCATTCATCAGTTGATGGACATTTTGGCTCTTTCCATAATTTGGCTATTCTTGAGAGTGCTGCTATGAACATTGGGGTACAAGTGCCCCTATGCATCAGTACTCCTGTGTCCCTTGGATAAATTCCCAGCAGTGCTATTGCTGGGTCATAGGGTAGGTCTATTTTTAATTTTTTGAGGAACCTCCACACTGTTTTCCAGAGTGGCTGCACCAATTTGCATTCCCACCAACAGTGCAAGAGGGTTCCCGTTTCTCCACATCCTCTCCAGCATCTATAGTCTCCTGATGTGTTCATTTTGGCCACTCTGACTGGCGTGAGGTGATATCTGAGTGTGGTTTTGATTTGTATTTCCCTGATAAGGAGCGACGCTGAACATCTTTTCATGTGCCTGTTGGCCATCCGGATGTCTTCTTTAGAGAAGTGTCTATTCATGTTTTCTGCCCATTTCTTCACTGGGTTATTTGCTTTTCGGGTGTGGAGTTTGGTGAGCTCTTTATAGATTTTGGATACTAGCCCTTTGTCCGGTATGTCATTTGCAAATATCTTTTCCCATTCCGTTGGTTGCCTTTTAGTTTTGTTGTTTCCTTTGCTGTGCAGAAGCTTTTTATCTTCATAAGGTCACAGTAATTCACTTTTGCTTTTAATTCCCTTGCCTTTGGGGATGTGTCGATTAAGAGATTGCTACGGCTGAGGTCAGAGAGGTCTTTTCCTGCTTTCTCCTCTAGGGTTTTGATGGTTTCCTGTCTCACATTCAGGTCCTTTATCCATTTTGAGTTTATTTTTGTGAATGGTGTGAGAAAGTGGTCTAGTTTCAACCTTCTGCATGTTGCTGTCCAGTTCTCCCAAAAACCCACATTTATAAGTGGGGAGATGAAGTTGAGCTGGCCTTCTGCCAACCTTACAAGAATGATTTTGAGGGGAGACCCTCAAAGAGCATTCTGAATACTAATGAACGAATTCCTACAGATTGAAGTTTTGCTCTTTATGGGTCAACTCTAATAAATTACTATGTGATATGGAATAATAAGCCTACTGTAAACCAAAATTTGAGTAAACATAATACTTAATACCATTGACTGTCAGAAAATTCCTGGAGCCTTCGAAACAAACTCATTTGGGCAAAATATCAGGCAAGCTGGAACCATGGATTGTGAGAACAGTGCAGAGAAGCAAAACTCACCCATATTTTTTGCTTCCTCCACTATGGAATCTGCTCTGTACCAAATATGGCCCCAGATGGAAAGCACATAAGAGTGTCTTATTACCTTGCCGTGGAAAAACCAGAGCTAAACAGTTCCTAGAATTCCCAGCTGCTGGGCCTCATCCACAATAATGCCTATGTCCTTAGGTATTCATTCCATCTTGGGGAACCAGGGCTTCATTTGAATGTTTTATTCAAAGATTAACCCTAATGGAGAAGTGAAGTCTGTCTTTATTTTTATTTATTTTTTTAAGGAGGAACTTACTGAATTGTCCTTATCAGCTGGTAGCACTCTCTTGGGTACACACTGAAAAACTTGTACTTTATCTTGTAGTTGTGTATCTGAATTGTGAGAACAGTGAGTTGGGACATCAAGCTCAAATCTCTCCTAACCATATCTCCCTCCTGTCACATACCCTTCCTTTAATAAGCACTACATTTTGTAATGCCAAATCTTTGGAACATGGCCTTCCAGCAACGTAATGAACCAGAATACTTATTAATGGAGACTTTGACATCAATGCAAAGAATCTTAATGATGTGCACCAAAGCAGCAAAACTAGATGAACAGTCAAGTATCTATGCCCATAGTTTCCCAAGTTTTTTTCCAGTTGTTGCTGGACAAAGAAACTTCCTACCACCTTGAAGATGCCTAAGAGTCTTTGTATTCTTACAAAAGGGCTCACAAAATAGAATGTCTTCGATGACATCAGCAGCACATAAAGGCTGAAAACTAGGTGCTGGCTATTAGGTAGAGACAATGGTACTTTGACCCAGTCGCTTGTTGAAAGGAAATTGCTCTCACTCTCTCTCCCTACTTCCCTCCTTCCCACTCTCCTTCTCCCTCTCCTTCTTTCCTCTGGAAAGAAGAGCTCTATACTGATAGTCTTTTAAGGTTTACTGCATCTGGATGAAGGTACTCCAGCTGTTTGTCCGCTCTGTTTAGAGTGATCTCAGAGTGATCTGTTGGCATAATCTGGGAGTTTTTTAGAAATGCAGGATTTCAGACCCCACTGACTCAGAATTTGCACTGTAACAAGATTCCTAAGTGATTCACATGCATATTAGAGTTGAGAGAAGCCATCCCCATTCAAGATCCAGCTGGTCTAGTTTGGGTCATCTGCCCATCTCTTAACCAGAGGAGGTCATATACTATGGTTGACATTCCTGCCAGACTATATCCAGTGGGGGAAGTAATAATTTAAGTTTCCCAAATCAATGTGCTATTACCAGAAGAATGGGTAACAAATACTGGGAGGCCAAGAACCAAATAAATATCCACTTCACCCTTGGTCTTCTTTGGGGGGGTGAGGTTTGGAAGGTATTTTCCCCCAGGAAAGGTTAACAAAGCTTTGTGTGTTCATTAGATCTTGTTTCTTCTTGGAGGCAATGAAGTTATTTTTCCCAAGAAAGAGAATTTCAGGGGTTTGAAAAGGAAAGCCTCACAACTCCTGGGATAAATCCCTAGGAAATGGAAATAAGAGTCTGTGATGGGTAAATACCTGTTTCAGTCTGAACCCAGTGCCTCTGAGGCAGTGAGGTCTCTGAGAAGAGTTAAGTGTATGCCTGGAAACACTAATCACTTAAGAGTTGCAATTTGTGGAATATTTGAAGGACTATGCTGACCTGTGCTGGAAGGTGGAATCAGCAAAGCTTTGCTCTGGAGTAGACCAGCAGTGCCAGATGGAAACAGACTGGTGTTCAGTAGTGATACATTGTGGCAATGAGGCACAATACATGCATGGCAGTGGAGGTTTTTCTCTCCTGAGGCATAGACATCAGGCCAACATCCTTTGTGCACTATGGTCTAGTCCTTTGTTGACTTACCCTCCTGGATTAAAATAGAGGAAGAAAAGAGCCAAAGAGGGTGGTATTAAACTTTTTGCTAATCTGGCCCATGAAGGCTCAAGCCTGTTTTCATTTATTTTGGAGAAATACAAAAGATATGACTCTCCTTATACCTCAAGAATTGTAAAGCTGGTGGGAGGGGGGATGGGCTAAATGGGTGATGGCCATTAAGGAGGGAACTTGTTGGGATGAGCACTGGGTGTTATATGTAACTGATGAATTACTGGGTTCTACTCCTGAAACCAATACTACACTGTATATTAACCAACTTGAATTTAAATAAATAAATTTAACATTAAAAAAGAGTTGTAAAGCTATTCATACAGTCCACATATGTTTTTATGAATTATTAGTTCAGTGTCTCTCTTCTCAGTTAGAAAACACTGAGAAGGGCAGAGATTTTGCCTGTCTTATTTATCCCCGCATCCCCAGAACCTAGCATATGGTAGGTGCTCAACAACATTTGTTGAATGAATTAATGTGATGGGCTTTCAGTGTTGTGGGGCTTCAAGACAAGGCATTGATATTGGTCAAATATGAAAGTCATCTAAATGCCTTCTGCCTAGATGTACTCAAAAAGTATACCCTGATATGGTCTAGTTCTCATAAAATGGCTGAAATCCTAGACACTTGGAAATTCCAGCATCTCATCTGATATCTCTGAAGATTCTTGGAAGAATCTCATTTATCCTGGCCAGATTTCCTACTTATTCTGGGCCCTTCTGATACTTTGCACACCCTGCTAAATGCCATAGTCACTCCCGTTGCTACATACACCAGGAGCAATCCTTTTCTCTAGGGCTTTCCATAGCTGCCACCAACAGTTCTTGGCACTGTTTTCACCTTGTGCCTGCTTCTCTTCATGGTCCCTCCCCCATTCAATCCTTTCTTCTTAGGGCTCTTTTTTTTTTTTTTTAATTTTTTTTCAACGTTTATTTATTTTTGGGACAGAGAGAGACAGAGCATGAACGGGGGAGGAGCAGAGAGAGAGGGAGACACAGAATCGGAAACAGGCTCCAGGCTCTGAGCCATCAGCCCAGAGCCTGATGCGGGGCTCGAACTCACGGACCGTGAGATTGTGACCTGGCTGAAGTCGGACGCTTAACCGACTGCGCCACCCAGGCGCCCCTCTTCTTAGGGCTCTTAACCTCCTCTAAGGTCACTGCCACTACTCTTTTCTTCCCCATACCAGATTAAGTGACTCTCAAGTAGTACTTGGTATCTGGTTGGAAGAGAGCACCACCACAAGATGGCCTCTATTTTCCTCTCTTCTTTCCAATCTTTATTATAATATGTTCTGCTCTAATCAAGGATTTCTTTTTTGCACAGAGTTGAAGTGCATTAACTTTGCACAAAAGTTTAATTTAGGAGCAAAACAAAACAAAAAACTGAGCACTATCTACTTATTTTTCTCTATGTTTCTTCTCTAACAATTCTAATTCCAAATTCTCTTATAGGTGATAATGTACTGCATTGAATGGTATCCTCCCCACAAAATTATGTCCCCTCAGAACCTACGAATATGACCTTATTTGGAATATTGTCTTTGTAGATGTAATCAAGTTAAGATGTGGTCATACTGAATTAAGGTGGGCCCTAAATCCAATGATTGGTGGCCTTATTAGAAAAGGGAATTTTGGGCACAGAGACCCAGAAGACAGAAATACAGAAAGAAGACTGTAGATAGGGACAGAGATTGGAGTGATGGATCTATGAACCAAGGAATACCAAGCAATGCCAGCAACCACCAGACACTAGGAGAGAGACATGGATCAGATTCTCCCTCAGAGCCTCCCGAAGGAGCTAACACTGCCAATACACTGATTTTGAACTTCAGGCCTCCTGAGCTGTAAGGATAAATACTTGTTGTTTTAAGCCATTCAGTATATTTTATTTTGTTATGATAGACCTAGGAAACCAATATAAACATGGATGCTCTTGTCTCCTGGTAGAAAAGTTAGGAAATGTTAGGTAAAAAAAGAAAAGCACAAAGATTAAGATTTCAGGATTGTTTCCTGAGATTTTTAGTATGGGATACAACCTTGCTAATCAAAGTGGGTCCAAAGAGCAACAGAATTACAGTTTGAGAAGGGCTGACCCAAGGAAATTCTGGTACATGCTACAACATGGATGAACCTTGGGGACATTATGCTAAGTGAAATAAGGCAGTTGCAAAAAGACATATGCTGTATGATTCTTCTTCTATGAGGTGCTGAGAAGAGGCAAATTCATAGAGA
This sequence comes from Herpailurus yagouaroundi, assembly GCF_014898765.1. Taxonomy (NCBI): domain Eukaryota; kingdom Metazoa; phylum Chordata; class Mammalia; order Carnivora; family Felidae; genus Herpailurus; species Herpailurus yagouaroundi. Next base: position 115,092 of record NW_024419868.1, read on the forward strand.
CAAAAAGTAGAATGGTGGTTGCTCAGGACTGGAGAGAGGAGGAAAATGAGAAGTTACTGTTTAATGAGTACAGACTTTCAGTTTTGCAAGAGGAAAAGAATTGTAGAGATGGATGATGGTGTTGGTTGCACAACAATGTGAATGTATTTAATGCCACGTAATACACTTTAATACACTTGAAAATGGTTAAAATGGGGCGGCACCTGGGGGGCTCAGCTGGGCGTCTGACTTTAGCCTAGGTCATGATCTTACCTAAATTCCTGAATTCAAGCCCCGCATTGGGCTCTGTGGTGACAGCTCTGAGCCTGGAGCCTGTTTCAGATTCTGCGTTTCCCTCTCTCTCTGCCCCTCCCCTGCCCGTGCTCTGTCTCTCTCTCTCTCTCTCTCTCTCTCTCTCTCTCAAAAATACTAAACATTAAAAAAAAATTTTTTTAAAGGGGTGCCTGGGCGGCTCAGTCAGTTAAGCATCAGACTCTTGATTCCAGCTCAGGTCATGATCACAGCGTCGTGGGATGAAGCTCTGTGTTAGGCTCCAGGCTGACAGTGCAGAGCCTGCTTAGGATTCTCTCTCTCCCTCTGCCCCTCTTTCCCACTTGTGTTCTCTCTCTCTCTCTCCCTCTCTCTAAAGAAGAAGAAGAAGAAGAAGAAGAAGAAGAAGAAGAAGGAGGAGGAGGAAGGGGGGGCTGGCCTACAAAGTCACTTTTGGCTTCTGCCGCTCATTTGGCCTCTTTGTCCCCCTCACTTTGTGCCCCAAGCAAGCAGGAGTTTCTTTCTGTTCCCATAATATACCACCTATGGACTTTGACAAGATGTGTTTCTCTCTGCCTGGAGCACTTCCCCTACTCTTTTGCCTAAGGTCAAATGTCCCTTTCTCAAGGCAAATGTTTCCTGACACTACAGACCAGCTTGACCCCAAACTGCACATTCTTAAGGCACCCTGTACTTTCCCTTCCTTATGTTGATTGCAGTTAAATATTTATACAATTGTTTGTTTAATGTCTGTGTCCCCAACTAGAATAGCAGCTCCACAATAACAAGGAGTGTGTCTATTTTGTTTACTGCTGTATCCCACTCCAAGAACAGTTACATATTCAGTAAACATTTGCTGACTGAATGAATGACCTACTCATTGCTGGTTCAAACTCCTCAGCTTCTATAATCCAGGGCCTATGAACCTAAGCTATGTGGGTCTATAAATCTGACTTTGAAGGAACACACAGAGCTGATCCAACTCAGAGCTAAGTGACACAAGCAAACAATACACTCAATAACTCCACAAAATAGATGCCATTTAATTAATTTATGGAGTGGCTGCCTGATTGAGAACCAGCGCTAAGAGAGATGAAGAGTCTTGAGTGATATTTGCCTGATTAAACAAAATGAAACACGGAGTACCTCTTAGTGATTCGTATATTTCTGTCTCTGACCCTGCATCTCTGTTGAGGTTGTTGGTTGTGAACAATAGAAACCATGTCTGTACTTGTAGAATCTATGCTTTACTGGAAGACCAGGCTGAGAAGTGGAGCGGGAGCTGCAAGAATGCTATGGGGAATGAACAACTTCATACTCTTCCCTCCATCCTTGTATTCTTTGCTCATGATTCAGATAGCATTTGGTTGGCTATGCTTAGTTTATAAGCCCACTCCCCTCAACACACTAGGGATAAAAGAGGTAATGTATTATTTCACAAAACAAGAAGTCCTAAGGTGAGTGAGGGAGTCTTCTGGGTTGGTTAATTCAGTACCTCAAGGACCCAGTCCTTTCCACTTCACCATTATGTGAAACTCAGTATGTTGACTTTGTTCTTAGAGGCTACATTGCCTTGCTGGCTGCTGAGTGTCAGCATCACTCCCAGACAGGACAGTATTAAAAGACAAACCATGAAATGATTGCTTCTTCATGTGTTTCCTTTCCAGATCAAGGAAACCTTTCATATAATACCACCCCACAGAAGAACTCCCTTTATGTCCTATGAGTCAGGACAGGATCACATTCTCCTTTTTTTATGATTTTATATTAAACTTTTTTTTTAAAGTTTATTTATTTATTTTGAGAGATACAGAGAGAGCACAAACAAGGGAGGGGGCAGAGAGAGAGAGACACACACACAGAATCCCAAGCAGGCTCTGCATGGTCAGCATGCAGAGCCCAATGCAGGGCTTGAACTCAAAAAACCACAAGATCATGACCTGAGCCAAAATCAAGAGCTGGATGCTTAACTGACAGAGCCATCCAGTTGCCCTGTTTTAAGATTTTATTTTTTTATTTTTTTAATTTTTGAGAGACAGAGAGAGACAGAGCACAAGCAGGGGAGGGGCTCTGAGCTGTCAGCACAGAGCCTGACACAGGGCTCGAATTTGTGAACCACAAATTCGAGATTATGACCTGAGCCAAAGTTGGACGCTTAACCAACTGAGCCACCCAGGTGCTCCAAGATTTTATTTTTAAGTAATCTCTACACCCAACATGGGGCTCGAACCCATGACCCTGAGACCAACAGTTGCATGCTCCACTGACTGAGACAGCAAGGCACCCCACATTCTTCTTCTTTAACCAATTTCTGGAAAGAGGAATTGGAACCTTATGATTGGCATAAACCAACAGTTTTCTAGGTTCTTGGCTTCAGAGCATCTTTACACCTTAAAAATTATTGAGGACCTCAAAAAATTTTTGAAGGCACCAGGGGTACCTGGGTGGTTCAGTCAATTTAGCCTCTGACTCTTGATTTTGGCTCAGGTCATGATCTCACAGTTGTGAGATCAAGCTCTATGTCAGGCTCCCCACTGAACAAGGAGCCTGCTTGAGATTCTCTCTCTCTCTCTCTCTCTCTCTCTCTCTCTCTCTCTCTCTTCCTCTGCCCCCTCTCTCTCCCTCTGCCCCTCTCTCTCTAAAATAAAATTAAAAAAAATTTTGTTTATATGAGCAGTAGTTGCCAATTTTTATAATATTAAAGATTAAGACTGAGAAACTTAAGACATTGATTACAAACCAAAACAACAAAATGTATTAACTTCTTGTGTGTTTCCATATAGATGCAAGAAAGACTTTGAGATTTAAAAGAAAAGAGGGGTGCCTGGCTGGCTCAGTCAGAAGAACATGTGACTCTTGATATTGGGATCATGAATTTGAGCCCCACACTGGGTGTAGAGATTACTAAAAACAATAAATAAACTAAAATAAGAAAAAAAAAGCATATGCTAAAAATTTTTAAAAATAAAAGTAATGGTGTATTGGATGATAGTAAGGTTGCAGAGATTATAGCAGGTACAACTGAAGATAGCTAGTAACAACACAGTAGAAGTACTGAGAATAAATGGAGTTAATCTGTAAAAGCACATATATTTGTGTTAAACCATAGAAAATTCTAGAAAATATAAGAATACACAAAGACACATTCTATTCACTGTCAGAGTGATGATACCATGATATGTCACATAACCTCTAGAAAACTCCATCATATACTTGTAAAGTAATGAGAGTGAAAAAGGAAAAGAACATCATGGAAAGAGTTTGGCCTTGCAGTATGAAAAGATCTTGAGGATCCCCCCAGGATTCCCAGACCACACTTTCAGAACCACTGGCTTAAATCAATCAGGATTTAGTCCTGAGTCACACAGGGGAAAAGTAGGCCCTGGAACCAAAACAGGACCCTGACAGACTGGAAAAGGGGGTAACTGACAGGGCCTGCTACAGTTGGTCAGAGAGAATTTCCAAAGACAGCAAGGGAAGGAGAAGAAGTGCATCTGGGCAGTCACAAATCAACAAGCAATATCCCAACATCTGTCTTCCCTAGACAGGACTACTGTCCATTGGACACACTCTTCCAATTTCTGCATCTCTTCTTTTCAAGGCCAGGTGTGGTTGTCCATGGAACCATTTTTCCTTCAGATGTGTTCATATGATGAATTTGCATAGGGAGTTGGCTGCCTCCCGTTATATATTGATTTCATTAGATTGGTGTTCCCTAAACAGCAGCCACTGCAGAGGCACCTTAAAATGTTTGCCAAGATCAAGCACCACCTTGGCTATTGTTTACTTAATCTTCATCTTTAATTCAACTCGATTTATTTCAAAAAGGACATTTTATTCACTATCCACACCATTGATTGAAAGTCTCTTTAAACTTCTCCAAGGAGTCGCAGGAAAAATGATCCACTAGACTATTGATTCCTCCTTAGAATTACATTTGTGTGTGGGTTAAATTGGTTCTAAAAGCCTTTTCTGTTTTCATTGCTTTATCAGATGCTGTGGTCCAGGCAAACCTAGGGTTTCAATGATGTGGTTTCTTACAGGATTATTTTTTCCTGGAAAGTCAAACCAAACTCTGACCATCATTAAGTGCATCTGAGGCAAGACAAAAGAGAGTTTAAATTCCACATTTGTTTCACATTTCCCCTCCAAAATGAATGGCAAAAAAAAGACAAGTTATAAGTTACAAGTGTAACAACAGCCCCTTTTTCCTGCTAGTCCTCCCCATCTACCCTCCTGAGGGTCAGTCTGAATAATCAGGACTGGGAGGTGGGAGGCCCTGGTGGCTTAGAACAGCTGTGGAAGCTCCAAAGCCTTGAAGTTTGACCATCCTTAAACCTGGGAGGAGGAAGGAGGGTAGAGAGGGGGTGGGGCATCACATAAGAGAAATTGCTGAGGGGTGGGTGGAGACTTAGATTGACCCAAAGACCAACCTATTGAAGGGAAGGAGAAGAGAGCAACAAAGAAACAGGAAAGCAGAAATTTGAATCACAGAGAAGAGGAAGAGCAACACGGGGGGGGGGG
>NW_024419868.1:119964-125203 GCF_014898765.1 Herpailurus yagouaroundi
GTGTGCTCAAGAAGGAGAAAAAGTCAAAGAAAGACAATGGGAAGGAGAGACAGAAATAAAGGCAGCCAAGAAGGAATAAAGAAAAGTGGCTGGAACTAGCTCCTCTAACCTCTCTGAGGGAATGATCACCATTTTTTTATGAGTATCACTCCACTAAATTTTCTTGGGGTAATCTCATGTCTGCCACATCTGAGTCCTTGCAGGGCACCTAGCTGTCACCTCTCTGTATAAATCTTGTGTACTTTAGGGATCCAATGCAGGTTTTGGAACAAGGGCAGACATACCTAGTGCTGAGATACAGGAAAACTAGATCAGGCAGCAAGGAGACCAAAGGTGAAGTAACTAGCTGAAGGCTTTTTCAGAAGTTCTGGCGAAGGGATGAGGACTGGACAAGTGGGACAGTGAGGAGAGAAAGAAAGGCTACAATATCATGATGTCACCAGTTACCTCATCACCACCTTTCTAAGAGCTTTCCTCACATCCAGAGTTTCATTCTATCTGCTCCATCAACTTTTTCTGTACAGGAAATATTACATCCATTGTACATATAAAGAAACTGAGTCTCAAAAAGGGGTAGGGATTGGTCTAAGATACCTCCGTGTGTCTGTGGAGGAACCAGGACTAGGGCCCGGGTCTTCTGAGTGCCTACTAAGTACCAGACTCAGTCTTGCTGCTATGAACACACATGTGATCCTTACAACAACTTTATAACATTAAGTAGGGATTAATATCCTCATTTCTCACAATTTGCACAAATGTACAACTGCTCCTGAACTCCTTTGGGAGGGCAGCCTGTTGGCTGTTATTCTTCTTGGGGGCTGTTATTCTTCTTTCCATGGGGAGAGAACTCTCCCAGTAACCACCCCTAACCTTCCCTTGGGGTAGTTATTCAGGGCTGGAATGAGCCTGGGCACATATGTTTGGTAGACCTTATAGCTGCTCTTAGAATAACAATAACACTTCATTCTTCCAAGGGCTAAGGCTGGGACCCAGGGCTAAGGATTTCCTTGGCATATCCTTGTGTATTTTCCCCCATCTACCCAGCTTCCACCCTGAACTATGCCTTCACCATCTCTCACTGGATTGCTGCAACAACCTCCTACCAGTCTCTTTGATGAGGGTTGTAAGCAATTGTACAGTTTGTGCACTGCACAAGGGCATCTGGTTGAGGGGCCCAGTAGGAGCTGATATCCAGCCTATATTTTGGTGCTAAATCATGCACCCTGCTGTGGGGCTGCACCTGCAAGAAGAAGAGGCACATTTCTCTTTAGACAAAGGCCCTTTTTTCCAAGGCAAGTACCATAAGGCTATGTCCACCTGGAGGTGACACCTTTTACAAAGTCACACATTGATAGGCAAATAGCACCTAAACAGCAACCTTGTTATTGCTTTCATCCTTGCTTCCTTCAACCTATTCTCACAGCAGCCAAAGGGGTCCTGTGAAAACCCAAATTAATCACATCCCTCCTCTGTTCAGAATCCTCCCATGGCTTTTACATCACTCTGAGTCAAAACCTAAGTCCTTGCAGTGATCTACAAGCCCCTACATGATCTCACCTCCCAATATCTTTATAGTTTTAACTCTCTTTTTTTAAAGTTTTTAATTTTTTAAATTTTTTAAAAAATTTTAATGTTTGTTTATTTTTAAGAGAGAGACAGAGTGTGAGCAGGGGAGGGGCAGAGAGAGAGGAAGACATAGAATCTGAAGCAGGCTCCAGGCTCTGAGCTGTCAGCACAGAGGCCAATGAGGGGCTTGAACTCACAGACTGGGAGGTCATGACCTGAGCCAAAGTCGGCCACTTAACCACCTGAGCCACCCTGGCGCCCCTGTAGTCTTAACTCTTACCTCTCTCCCCCTCATCACTCTATCCCAACCACACTGGACTTCTATTTTTTTAAACACATGAAGCCCATCTCATATCAGAATCTTTGTACTTTCTTTTCTCTCTGCCTGGAATCCTTTTCCTCCAGCTATCCACATCACTGACTCCTCATCACAGACAGCATATCCTCAGTTCTATAGGATCCAAATTAGTACCCAGAGCATATGTTTCTTTGATTATTGATCCTGAGGAGTGGGAACAAAAAAAGGCTTGTGACAGGGGCGCCCGGCTAGCTCAGTTGGAAGAATATGCGACTCTTGATCTTGGGATCATGAGTTTCAGCCCCATGTTGGTTGTAGAGATTACATACATACATACATACACCATTAAAAAAAAGATTTGTGACATCATTGGAATTGCAGCAAATGCTCTCACTTTCAAAGTTTCCTCCATCATTGCATCACTCACTCAAAATTCCAAATCTTAAAAGACAGCCAAATTCGGGTCAAGTGCCCACCTGGTGTCTATACCAGAGGGAGGCAAAAAAAGGATCTGGCCCCATTGGCTTTTGTAATGGGAGCCAGTAGTAGGGAGCAGGTGTTGGGAATTCCCCTCCTGCCAAGACTACACACAGTGGAAAGTATGAAACTGGATAGCCCAAAAAACAACAACTGTCATGTTTTTAGGCAATGAAGTAGGAGGCTCAGTCTAAAGCAATCGCTGGACAATTGCCATGAGGAAGTGGAAGGAGGGGGTGAAGTCCTTAATGGTACTGACTACTATGGCCATCTTGGCAGGAAATGTAAAGCCATGCCAGAGCAAGTGTCAAAACTGGTCAAGGAAGCAAGAGGCCTACCGAATCCTTCTGCCACTAAGATGAAGATGAATATCTTCTGGGGAATTTTTCTTTTCTTTCAAAAAATTGTGAAGGTCTTTTAAAATTGTTTTAAATGCTGTCTTTCTGAGTCCCAGAATTAGATTGATTTACTCAATCATGTGGCAGATAGATCCTAGGATGAGCCCAAAGATTCCCACCTCCTGATGTTCATGCATTTGTACAGGCAGAACTTGTAACTTGCTTCTAACCAATAGAACATGGCAAAAGGAATGGGGTTGTCACTCCCATGATAACATTATGTTATACATGACTCCGTCTAAGAAGACTGGAGTCAGAGAGACTCTCCCTTGCTGGTTCTGAAGAAACTAGTACCTGTAGTGCAGCCTGGTGAGACTCTGATGCAGAGAACTCAGCTTAACTATGCAGAGACCCTTGACTCACAGAAACTGGGAGATAATAAGTGTTTGCGTTGTTTTAAGCCACTAGACTTATGGTAATTTGTTACACAGCAATAGAAAACCAATGTGGTCATACTCCACAGTTAGTGACCTCATCATCAATCCAGACATGGTACCACGTGGAGATAATAATAGCTTCATCTGCATAAGATTTTTATAAGGATACCTGAGTTTAATTTAGTAAAGGGCTTAGAAGAGTTTCTGGCACATATGTGAGTGTTTTTAGTTTTTTTTGTTTGTTTTTTAAAGTGGGGAAGGGTTGTCCCATCTTCATCCCAATATCTCCCATATTTACATTATTGAGACTTGCTTAAGTTATCAACTTACCATCTCTGCAGATCTCACAGGTTTCTGGACAATTCCTTACCCTATTTGGTATATCACAGTGCATCTTGTATTGTAGCTTAGAGGACAATAATATTTAATTTAGCTGTTTTGGCAAGATCTCTTTCTTGTTTTCTTCTTTTCTTCATTTTGTATAGTGGTAAAGTACCCATAACATAAAATTTACCATTTTGACTATTTTAAATATTTCTTAATTTTATTTTTATTTTTAAAGTTTACTTATTTTGAGAGACAGAGAGAGATTTGATAGACAGAGATTTATATTGTGAGAGAGAGCAAGGGATGACAAGCAGGAGAGGGGCAGAGAGAAGGGGAAAGAGAATCCCAAGTAGGTTCTACACTCAGTGCAGAGCCCAATGCAGGGCTCAAACCCACGAACCGTGAGATCATGACCTGAGCAGAAACCAAGAGTCGGACAATCAACCGACTAAACCACCCAGCTGCCCCTATTTTGACCATTTTATTTTATTATTTATTTGTTTATTTTGAAAGAGGGGACAGGAGTGGCAGAGAGAGGCTGCTGTCAGCTTGGAGCCCAACACAGGGCATGATCCCACAAACAACGAGATCATGAATGAGACCCTAAACCAACTTAGCCACGTAGATGCCCCTGGACCATTTTAAAGTGCACAATTCAGTGGCATTAAGTACAACCATCACCAGTATCTATTTCCAGAACATTTCATCACCCCAAACAGAAACCCCATGTCCATTAATCAGCCACTCTTTATCTCCCCTTCTCCTAGCCATTGAAACCACAAATATACTTTCTGTCTCTATGAATTCACCTATTCTTTAATATTTCATATAAATGGAATTGTTATCGAAAACCAACCTCTGTTCTCTGGAGCCAAAATATAACACAAAGACAGAGTTTGGGGGTAAAGAGGAACAAGAGTTTTAGTACTTTGCCAGGCAAAGGAGGCTACAGGAGTCTAATGCCTTCAAAACTGCAGAACCACCAGAGGTAAAAGGCTGAGGAGTTTTATAGGAAAATACCGGACCTGGACAGTTTCAGTAGGAATCTGGTATGTGCTGCCAGCTGGTTTTGTCATGTCTTCAATGTGGTGTCATGATTAGTGCTGTCCGTCAGCCATCAAGAGTCTCCTTACTAAAATATACATGGAGGTCAGCAAGATATCAATATTGATACTGATCTCCTGGAACAAAGGATTCAACAGAAAAAAAAGTGAAGGGGAGAAGGAAGCTTCAAGAATGAGGAAGAGAAAAATTTATTCAGTTTAAAGTCAAGCCTTTCTGAACCATTAGTGTGTCCATCTTAATTTCCATCCTTGTTTGCCTTTCTATAGAAGTTTCAGAATCATGCAATAGGTGGCCTTTTGCATCTGGCTTCTTTCACTGAGGATAATGTTTTCAAGGTTCATTCATGTTATGGCATGTATCAGTACTTCACTTCTTTTTAGTGGCTGAATAACTTTCCATTGTATGGATGTACTACTTTTTGTTTATCTACTCATCATTTGGGGTGTTTCCACCTTTTGGCACTTGTGAATAGTGTTGCTCTAAATATTCATGTATGAGGATTTGTTTGAAAACCAATTTTCATTTCTTTTGGGTATATATCTAGGAGTAAAGTTTCTGGCTTATGTGGTAATTCATTTTTTTTTTAATTTACATCCAAGTTAGTTAGCATGTAGTGCAAAAATGATTTCAGGAGTAGAATCCAGTGATTCATTGCCTACATATAATATCCAGTGATCATCCCAACGAGTGTCCTCCCTAATGTCCCTTGCCCATTTAGCCCATCCCCCCCC
>NW_024419868.1:125303-129445 GCF_014898765.1 Herpailurus yagouaroundi
GTCTCTTACGTTTTGTCCTACTCCTTGTTTTTATATTATTTTTGCTTTCTTTCCCTTATGTACATTGTTTTGTATCTTGCATTCCACATATGAGTGAAGTCATATGATATTTGTTTTCCTCTGACTAATTTCACTTAGCGTAATGCACTCTAGTTCCCTCCACATTGTTGCAAATGGCAAGATTTCATTCTTTCTGATTATTGAGTAATACTTCATTATATATATATATATATATATATATATATACATATATATATATATACACCACATCTTCTTAATAAATTCATCAGTTGATGGACATTTGGGCTCTTTTCATACTTTCCAATACTATGCTGAATAACAGTGGCAAGAGTGGACATCCTTGTCTTCTTCCTGACTTTAGGGGGAAAGTTCTCAGTTTTTCCCCATTGAGGATATTAGCGGTGGGTCTTTCATATATGACTTTTATGATCTTGAGGTATGATCTGTCTATCCTTTCTTGAGGTTTTTTATCAATAAAGGATGTTGTATTTTGTCAAATGCTTTCTCTGCCTCTTTTGAGAGGATCATGTGGTTCTTGTCCTTTCTTTTATTAATGCGATGTATCACATTGATTGATTTGCAGATATTGAACCAGTCCTGTATCCCAGGTGTAAATCCCACTTGGTTGTGGTGAATAGTTTTTTTAATGTATTGTTGGATCCAGTTGGCTAGTATCTTGTTGAGGATTTTTGCATCCATGTTCTTCAGGAAAATTGGCCTGTATTTCTTTTTAGTGGGGTCTTTGTCCAGTTTTGGAATCAAGGTAACACAGGCCTCATAGAATGAGTTTGGAAGTTTTCCTTCTATTTCTGTGTTCTGGAACAGCTTCAAAATAATAGGTGTTAACTCTTCTTTAAATGTTTGATAGAATTCCCCTGGAAAGCCATCCTGGCCCTGGACTCTTGTTTTCTTGGGAGATTTTTGATTACTAATTTTGATTACTTACTGGTTATGGGGATGTTCAAATTTTCTATTTCTTCCTGGTTCAGTTTTGGTAGTTTATATGTTTCTAGGAATTTGTCCATTTCTTCCAGATTGCCCAATTTATTGGTATATAATTGCTCATAATATTCTGTTATTATTGTTTTTATTTCTGCAGTGTTGGTTGTGATCTCTTCATGATTTTTTTATTTGGGTCCTTTCCTTTTTCTTTTTGATCAAACTGGCTAGGGGTTTACCAATTTTGATAATTCTCTCAAAGAACCAGCTCCTGGTTTCATCGATCTGTTCTACTGTTTGTTTGTTTTATTTCTATAGTGTTGATTTATTCTGTAATCTTTATTATTTCCTGTCTTCTGCTGGTTTTGGGTTTATTTGCTATTCTTTTACCAGCTCTTTAAGGTGTAAGGATAAGTTGTGTATGTGAGACCTTTCTTCTTTCATTAGGAAGGCCTGGATTGCTATATACTTCTCTCTCATGACTGCCTTTCCTGTGTCCCAGAAATTTTGGGCTGTCATATTATCATTTTCATTAGCTTCCATGTACCATTTAATTTTGTCTTTAACTTCTTGGTTAACCCATTCATTCTTTAGTAGGATGTTCTTTTTTTTATTTAATTTTTTTTTAGAGAGGAAGAGAGGGGGGGGAGGGGCAGAGAGAGAGGAAGACACAGAATCCAAAGCAGGCTGCAGGCTCTGAACTGTCAGCACAGAGCCCGACACGAGGCTCGAACCCATGAACTGCAAGACCATGACCCGAGCCAAAGTCAGATGCTCAACTGACTGAGCCACCCAGGCACCCCAGTAGGATGTTCTTTAATCTCCAAGTATTCGTTGTGTTTTCAAATTTTTTCTTGTGGTTAATTTCAAGTTTCATAGTGCTGTGGTCTGAAAATATGCACGGTACGATCTTGATCATTTTGTACTTGTTGAGGGCTGATTTGTGTCCCAGTATGTGATCTGCTCTAGAGAATGTTCCATGTGAACTGGAGAAGAATGTACATTCTGCTGCTTTAGGATGAAATGTTCTGAATATATCTGTTAAGTCCTTCTGGTCCAGTGTGTCATTCAAAACCATCGTTTCCTTGCTGATTTTCTGCTTAGGTGATCCGCCCATTGTTGTAAGTAGGGTGTTGAAGTCCCCTACTATTATGGTATTAGTATCAATGAGTTTCTTTATGTTTGTGATTAATTGATTTATATATCTTGGTGTTTTCACGTGGGGGCAAAAATGTTTACAATCGTTAGAGCTGGGTGGATAGACCCCTTAATTATGATATGATGCCCTTCTTCATCTCTTATTACTGTCTTTCTTTTTAAATTTAGATTTAAATCTGATATAAGTATGGCTACTCCAGCTTTCTTTTGACGACCATTAGCATAATGGATGGTTATCCATCCTGTTACTTTCAATATGAAAGTGTCTTTAGGTCTAAAATGGGTCTCTCGTAAACAGCGTATAGATGGGTCTTGTTTTCTTATCCATTTTGTTACCCTACATCTTTTGATTGGAGCATTTAGTCCACTGACATTTAAAATTTTTTAATGTTTATTTATTTTTGAGAGAGAGAGAGAGACAGAGCACGAGTGGTGAAGGGGCAGAGACAGAGAGGGAGACAGAGTCTGAAACAGGCTCCAAGCTCTTAGTTGTCAGCACAGAGCCCAACACGGGGCTTGAACTCAAGAACAGTGAGATCATGACCTGAGCCAAAGTTGGGTGCTCAACTGACTGGGCCACCCAGGTGCCCCAGTCCTTTTACATTTAGAGTGAGTACTGAAAGATATGGATTTATTGTCATTGTGTTGCCTGTAGAGTTGAAGTTTCTTGTGGTGTTCTCTGGTCCTTTTTGTCTTTGTTGCTTTTGGTCTTTTTTAAATTTTGTTTCATCTTTTCTCCCTCCAGAGTCTCCTTTAACATTTTTTTCAGGTCTGGTTTAGTGGTCACAAACTCCTTTAGTTTTTGTCTGGGAAACTATTTACCTCTCCTTCTATTTTGAATGACAGTCTTGCTGGACAAAGAATTCTTGGCTGCATATTTTTCTGATACAGCACATTGAATATATCCTGCCACTCCTTTCTGGCCTGCCAAATTTCTGTGGATAGGTCTCCTATGAACCTGATCTGTCTCCCCTTGTAGATAAAAGAGTTTTTTTTCCCTTGCTACTTTCATAATTCTTTCCTTGTCTGTGTATTTTGTGAATTTGACTATGATGTGCCTTGTTGATGGTCGGTTTTTGTTGAATCTAAGTTCTCTGTGCTTCTTGGATTTTGATGTCCGTGTCTTTCCCTGGGTTAGGAAAGTTTACCACTATGATTTGCTCACATAAACCTACCCCTTTTTCTCTCTCTTCATCTTTTGGGACTCCTATGATTTGGATGTTATTCCTTTTTAATGAGTCACTGAGTTATCTAATTCTTATATCATGGTCTTTTGCCTTAGTTTCCCACTTTTTTCCTGATTCATTATTCTCCATAATTTTGTCTTCTATATCACTGATTCACTGCTCTGCTTTATCCATCCTTGCCATCATGGCATCCATTCTAGATTGCATCTCAGTTATAGCATTTTTAATATCAGCCTGACTATATTTTACTTCTTTTATCTCTGTAGAAAAGGATTCTATGTTTTTTTTTCAACCCCAGCTAGTATTTTTATTATTGTGATTCTAAATTCTATTTCAGACGTCTTGTTTATATCTGTATTGATTAAGTCCCTGGCTGTCATTTCTTCCTGTTCTTTCTTTTGGGGTGAATTTCTTTGCTTTGTCATTTAGGAGGAAGCAAAAGAATTAATAAAATTAAAAAATTAAAATTAAAAAATAACACAAAAAGTCAAATACAGAAAGCTATATCCTTGGTATTTTTTGATCTGGTTGTTGAAGGAAGCTTGATAGAACAGAGAAAAAAGGGGGAAAAAAGAAAAAAGTAAGAAAAAGTTTAAAAATTAAGAAAAATGTATATAGTAAAATAGAATAAAATGAAATGAAGAAAGGAAAATAGAATAAAAATTTACAAAAAAATAAAAAATATAGTAAAAGATTTTTAAAAGTTTTTTTAAATACTAAAAATAAAAATAAATTTCTCTTTCTGTATACAAGAATAAGAAAAGAAAAGAAAAAAATGAATAGATGGGTGAGTGAGCAGAACGAAATCCAAATGAAATTACATCTAGTTTCCCCTAT
>NW_024419868.1:129845-163777 GCF_014898765.1 Herpailurus yagouaroundi
GAAGCACTTTACATTCCATACACTAAGCAGTCATAGAGATTTGTGGTGGTCCTCTAGGGACTGAGCTTGGTTGGTGCAGTTGGGCAGGGCTTGGTGTAACAGCTCCGTTCTCCACCAGGTGGCCCTGCTTAGCTTACTGGGGTGGATAGGTGTGGCACGCTTGCACATGTATGCACATAAGTGGGAGAGGTGAAAATGGCTTCACGCAGCTTCCCAGTTTCTGGCAATGGAACTCTGCACTTTCACCAAACAATAATCAAGTGCTCCTCCTTTGTTTCCAGCTTCTGTCCACTCTTTGCTTCTACACTGTCCCTGTCTAAGCTGTCAACCTGCCAGGCGGCACCTCCCTCCTGAATTATATCTCATATGAGGCTATGTTTCCAAACCCCTCACTTCTGAGATCCCTGTGGCTTCGACCCTCTCCAACCCTCTGGGGGAGGGTCTCGCCCAGCAATGGCCAGGTGTCAACTTGCCCCCACCCCCAGAACGTTCTTGTGGTCACAGTGTTGCAGAGATTCAGAGATTGTGGCAGGGTGCCCGCTTGCCCCAGAAAAGGTGCCTGTGATCCCATAGCAGCACAGGCTCAGAGATTATGGCAAAACACAACACAGATAGTGCTAGGTTGCACCACACCCTGGTGTCTTTGTTCCAATACCAGCAAACCTGGCTGGTTTCCAGGGTCCACTAGGACCTTTGCTTGTGGGGAGGACATATGGCCTCTACCAAATGCCCTCCTAGCAGGGGAACCGCTTCACCCCATGTGGCCCTCAGACCCCTCAGACCTCACTGCCTGCTCCTGGGGATTCGCTCTTCCCACCCAGAGCACTGCTAGGTATTGAGTTGCAGAATTTCCAACTCTGCTCTCCCCTCTTTATAGAGTCCTAATGGTATTGAAACCCTCTCCTTTCTCCTTTCTCCATTTCTTGTTCTGTCACCTGTAGGTGTTTCCACTCTTTCCCTCTCCAGCCACTTTTGGGGGGACTGATTTTCCTGCACTCTTCCTCCTTCCTCTGTCCACTGTCTGCAAAAACAGCTCCCTACCCTCCGTGGCTTCTCTCTCCCCCAGTTCGCCTCTCTGCACTGTGTACCCGCCTAGTTCTATGGCTCAAGTTATGAAGAGTGTTGTGTTAATCCTCAGATCAGTTTTCTAGGTGTACAAAATGGTTTGGTGCTGATCTAGCTGCATTTCAGGGATGGGAGAATCTGAGAACTTCCATGCAGCTCCACCATCTTGGTCTCTCCCCACTTATGTGGTAATTTTATATTTAACTTGTTGAGGAACCTCCAAACTGTCCACAGTGGCTGCGTCATTCTACATTGCCACCAGAAATGTATGGGAGTTCTAATTTCTCCATTTCCTCACCAACGCTTATTAATTTGTGTATTATTATTATTATAGCCATCCTGGGAGGTGTGAAGTAGAGTAGTATCTTACTGTGGTTTTGATTTGCATTGGTATATCTTTGGATAAATGTCTATTTAAGTCCTTTGCCCATTTTTAGTTATTTGTCTTTTTGTTGTTGAGCTACAGGAATTTGTTACATATTCTGAATACTAGTCCCTTTTCAGATATATAAAATGAAAATATATTCTCCCATTCTGGGAGTTTTATTTTCACCTTTTTGATAATTTCCTTTGATGCACAGAAATTCTAAATTTTGATTAAATCTAATTTATCAATTTTTTCTTTAGTTTCTTGTGACTTTGGTATTATATTTAAGAAACCATTGCCACATCCAAGATTATGAAGATTTACACCTATGTTTTCTTCACAGAGTTTCATAGTTTGACTTCTTATATTCATTTTTATATGTCTTTGATCCATTTTCAGTTCATTTTTGTATATGGTGTGAAGTAATGGTGCAACTTCATTCTTTTTGTGTAGAAATATCCAGTTCTCCCAGCACCATATGTTAAAACAAAAACAAAAACAAAAACTGTTCTTACCCTATTGAATGGTCTTGGTAACTGTTGAAAATCAGTTGAATTTACACCTATGAGTTTATTTATGGACTCTAAATTCTATTTCATTGATCTGTATATGTCTATCCTTATGCCATTACCACATTGTTTTAGTTATTAACGTTTTGAAATCAAGAAGTGTGAGTCTTCCAAATTTGTTCTTCTTTTTCAAATTACTTTGACCTATTAAGAAGACCCTTTTAATTTTTAATATCTACTACCTACATCACTTTTTGAAGTCTACAGTTAGTTTGGGCTTTCAAGAAGAACCAGGCCACTTCCTTAGTCTTAGAACAGTCTTGTATATATTAAATATGTAATCCCTCTAACTTTCTAGTGCTGATGAGTACTTATAGGCTAGAGTTGAGAGTAACAATGTCCTGTTGACTTCTGAATACAAAAGTCTGCAGTTAACTGGTAGTGTTGCCCAAGTATTTTTAAAAAGGACTTTTTTCCAGATAGCTTTAACAATTAAAACATTGAGTTGCAGTCATTTTGTTGCTGATGTAAAAAGGATCAGTTGTCCAGACTTCATTTACCTGAAAAACACAGGAGGTGATGCAACCCAAATTTAACCAAAAGGGCTTAGAGAAGTTTCTTTTTCTTCATATAGCATTCCCAAATGGCAAGGTGAGCTGTGGAAGCCCTAAACTGTGTGTTACATATGTAGCTAGGCTTATGTTTTTTCTTCTTGGTTTTACAAAAAAACAGAATTGATTGCTATAATCACTCCATAGTTCTTGACACATAGCAGCAGCATTCTTAATAAATTTCCTTTAAACTTTTATTTAACTGGAAAATGTTTTTATATAATTGTGGATTCACATGAAGTTGTAAGAAATAATACAGAGAGATCCCTCTTACACTTTACCTAGTTTCTCCCAATGGTAACATTTTGCAAAACTATAGTATAACATCATACCCATAATGTTGAGATCAATATTATCCACTGATTTCATTCAGATTTTCTCAGTTTTGCTAATAGTTGTGTGTGTGTGTGTGTGTGTGTGTGTATTAAATTCTATACAATCTTATTACTTGTATAGGTTCCTGTGTCTACCACCACAGTCAAGATACAAAACAGTTCCATTACCTCATGTTGTTTTATAGCCACCTCCACCTCCCAACTCTTCCCCTCCCCAACCCCACCTTGGCAACAACTAATCTGTCCTCCAATTATAAAATGTCATCATTTCAAAAATGTTATGTTGATCAAATCATACAGTATGTAGCCTTTGTGGATTGACTTTTTTTTACTCACTGTAATTCCCTACAGATTAATCCAAATTGTTGTATGTATAAATACTTCAACCTTTTTCTTTTTAAGAAATTTCTTATTTGAATATAGTTGACTCACAATGTTACATTAGTTTCAGGTGTACAACAGAGTGATTCAACTTCTTTATATGTTACACTATGCTCAAGTGTAGCCACCATCTGTCACCATACAATGCTATTACAATATTGTTGAGTAGATTCCCTATGCTATGCCTTTTATTCCTGTGACTTATTTAGTCCATAATTGGAAGCCTGTATCTCCCATACCCCTTCAACCATTTTGCCCATCATTCACCCTTTCCCCTATGGGAACCACCAGTTTGTTCTCTGTATTTATAGGTCTGATTCTACTTTTTGTTTGTTTATTTATTTATTCATTTGTTTTCTTTTTCAGATTTCACATATGAGTGAAATCATATGGTATTTGTCTTTTTCAATCTGACTTATTTCACTTAGCGTCATACCCTCTAGGTCCATCCATGTCTCTAATGGCACAATCTCATCATTTTTTATGTTTTTTATGGCTGCATAAGATTCCATCATATCTATCTCTCTATCTGACACACACACACACACACACACACACACACACACACACACTGTACCACATCTTCTTTATCCATTCCTCTATTGATAGACACTTAGGTTGCTTCCATATCTTGGCTATTGCAAATAATGCTGCTATAAACATAGGAGTGCACATATAATTTGCATTAGTGTTTTCATTTTCTTTCAGTACATATCCAGGAGTGGAAATATTGGATCATTTGGTATTTCTATTTTTAAATTTTTGAGGAAATTCCATACTGTTTTCCACAATGGCTGTACCAATTTGCATTTCCACCAACATTGTATGAAAGTTCCTTTTTCTCCACATCCTTTGATTTTTAGCCATTCTGACAGGTGTGAAAGGATATCTCACTGTGAGTTTGATTTACATTTCCCTGATGATTAGTGATGAGCATCTTTTCATGTGTCTTTTGACCATCTGTATGTCTTCTTTTAAAAAAAAAGTTTAATCAAGTCTTCTGTCCATTTTTTAACCAGATTGTTTCACTTTTTGAGCTGTGTAAATTCTTTATATATTTTGGATATTAATCCCTTATCAGATATATCATTTGCAAATATCTTCTCCCATTAGGTAGGTCGACTTTTACTTTTATTGACAGTTTCTTTTGCTGTGCAAAAGCTTTTTATTTTGGTGTAGTCCATAGTTTATTTTTGCTTCTGTTTTCCTTGCCTTAGGAGACATATCCAGAAAAATGATGCCACAGCTGATGTCAAGGAAATTACTGCCTATGTTCTCTTATGGATTTTTATGGTTTCAGGTCTCACATTGAGGTCCTTACTCCATTTTGAGCTTACATTTGTGTATAGTGTAAGAAAGTAGTCCAGTTTCATTCTTTTGCATGTAGCTATCCAGTTTTCATATCATCATTTTCAGAGATGCCAAAGAATCATTAGGCAAAAATCAATACCCATTGTTTTTTTTAAGTGTTTATTTATTTTTTAGAGAGAGAGAGAGCAAGCAGGGGAAGGTCAGAGAGAGAGGGAGACACAGAATCTGAAGGGGCTCCAGGCTCTAAGCTGTCAGCACAAAGCCCAATGCAGGGCTCAAACTTATGAACTGTGAGATCATGGCCTGAGCCGAAGTTGGATGCTTAACCAACTGAGCCACCCAGGTGCCCCCCATCGCACCCCACCATTTATTGAAGAGACTATCTTTTGCCCATTGTATATTCTTGCATCCTTTGTTGTAGTTTAGTTAACCATATAGGCATGAGTTCATTTCTGGGTTCTCTATTCTGTTCTATTGATCTATGTGTCTACTTTTGTGCCAGTACAATACTTTTTTGATTAGTACAGCTTTGTAGTAGTATATCTTGAAATATGGAATTGTTATACCTTCCACCTTTGCTTTTCTTTGTCAAGATTGCTTTGGCAATTCGGGATCTTTTGTGATTCTTTACAAATTTTAGTATTATTTGTTCTAGATTTGTGAAAAATGCTGTTGGTATTTTGATAATTGGGATTGCATTGAAACTGCAGATTGCTTTGGGTAGTATGGAAATTAATAATATTTGTTCTTCAAATCCATGAGCATGGGATATCTTTCCATTTGTTTGTGTCATCTTCAATTTCTTTCATCAATGTTTTATAGTTTTCAGAATATGAGTCTTTCACCTCCTTGGTTGAGTTTATTCCTAGGTATCTTATTCTTTTTGATGCAATTGTAAATAGAATCATTTTCTTAATCTCTCTTTCTGATTCTTCATTATTAGTGTATAGAAACAGTACCGATATCTGAGTATCAATTTTGTATCCTCAAACTTTACTGAATTAATTTATCAGTTCTAGTAGTTTTTTGGTGGAGTTTTTAAGGTTTTCTATGTATAATATTATGTCACCTGCAAATAGTGACAGTTTGACTTCTT
Organism: Herpailurus yagouaroundi; assembly: GCF_014898765.1. Classification (NCBI taxonomy): domain Eukaryota; kingdom Metazoa; phylum Chordata; class Mammalia; order Carnivora; family Felidae; genus Herpailurus; species Herpailurus yagouaroundi. Next base: position 135,521 of record NW_024419868.1, read on the forward strand.
TACAAATCTGGATATGTTTTATTACTTTTTCTTGTCTGATTGCTATGACTAGAGTTTATAGTAATAGTTCATTCCTTTTCATTGCTGAATAATATTTAGCAATATGGATATCCCACAGTGAACGTAATCACTGACATGGTGAAGGACATCTGGGTTGATTCTACTTTTTGACTATTACAAATAAGATTGATATGAACATTCAGGTACATGTGTGAACATAAGTTTTCATTCCTCTGGGATAAAGGCCCAGAAGTGCAATTAATGGGTCATATGGTAACTGCATATTTAGTTTCTTTGAAAAAACTACAAACTCTTTTCCAGGGTGGTTATACCATTTCACATTTGCACCAGGAGTATGAGTGGTCCAGCTTCTCTGATCCTCACCAGCATTTGGTATTATCACTATTTTAATTTTAAACATTCTAATGGGTATGCAGTGAAATCTCATTGTGGTTTTAATTTGTATTCCCCTAATGCCTACTGATGTTGAGCATCTTTTCACATGCTTCTTTGCCATCTCTATATGCTCTTAAGTGAAATGCCTCCCCATTTCAGTTTGGAGAGTTCCTTATTGTATTCTTCATAACAGTCCTTTGCTAAATATGTAGATGACAACTATTTTCTTCCAGTCTCTGTATTTTCTTTTCATATTATTTTTAAATTTGTTTGTTTAAGTAATCTCTACACCCAATGTGAAGCTTGAACTTACTACCCCGAGATCAAGAATCACATACTTTTCTGTCTGAGCCATCCAGGCACCCCTGTCTTTTCATATTCTTAACAGATAGTTTTGCAGAGCAAAAAAATTTTAATTCTGGTGGTTCTAATTTATCAAATTATTCTTTTGTGGATTGTGCTTTTGGTCTCAAGTCTAAGAACTCTGGTTAACTGTAGATGCCAAAGATTTTCTCCTATTTTTACAAAAACTGCTATAGTTTAATGTTTTATGCTTAAATCTGTGATCTATCTTCAGCTCATTATCAAATAAGATGTGATGTTTAAGTCAAGGTTCATATTTTTGAATATGGATGTCTATTTGCTCCAACACTATTTGTTGAAAGACAATCATTCCTCCATTGAATTTATTTTTTTTCCTTTGTCAAAAATCAGTTGGGCATATTTGTGTGGCTCTATTTCTGGGTTCTCTACTTTGTTCCATTGATCTATATATATCCCTCTGTCAATACCACACAGTGTTGGTTACTGTAGCTATATAATTTCCTTCTTCTTTTATAGACCCCTTTCCCCAAGAACTGACCCTTATTTTTTTGCTTGATAAATGAAAGTAAGAAACAATTATTTGCAAAGATTAATTTTATTTGCTATTCTCAATGCAATTAAATACATTAACAATATGGTTGATGTGCATTTTCCTTAGGTCCAGAGATGGTGTGAAGTTTTTTTAAGTTTACATATTTTGAGGGGGGGGGAGGGAGTGGGGCGGAGAGAGAGAGGGAGAGAGAAAGAATCCAAAGCAGGCTCTGCATTCTCATTCCAGAACCCAATGCGGGGCTCCATCTTATGAGCTGTTAGATCATGACCTGAGCTAAAACCAAAATTTGGATGCTTAACTGACTGAGCCATCCAGGTGCCCCCGTGTGAGATTCTTACATAATTCAGTGAACCAAACAAAGGTCATGGGTCTTGAAATCTTTGGAATGTCTGTAAGTGGTATTGTATTTTTTTTTTAATTTTTTTTTCAACGTTTATTTATTTTTGGGACAGAGAGAGACAGAGCATGAACGGGGGAGGGGCAGAGAGAGGGAGACACAGAATTGGAAACAGGCTCCAGGCTCCGAGCCATCAGCCCAGAGCCTGACGCGGGGCTCGAACTCACGGACCGCGAGATCATGACCTGGCTGAAGTCGGACGCTTAACCGACTGCGCCACCCAGGCGCCCCAGTGGTATTGTATTTTTAATCTTCATTTCTGCATGATTATCTTTAGTACATAGAAATGTGACTATTTTCGTGTGTTGATCTTATACCTTGCAACCTTGCTGAACTCACTTATTAGTTATAGTTTGGAGGGGTTTTTGTAGATATTTTGTGGTTTTCTAAATAGGAAATCATGTCATCTATAAAATAGAGGGGTTTTTTGTAGATGCTCTTTTAAATATTTTTTTAATTTTAAGTATAATCTATTCCCTAATGTGGGGTTCAAACTCATGACCCTAAGATCAAGAGTCACATGCAATGCTGACTGAGCCAGCCAAATGCCCCTGTAGGTACTTTTTATCAAGTTGAGAATTCTGATTTAGTCCTAATTTAGTTAGGATTTTCTCATAAGTGGGCATTAGATATTGTCAAATGTTTTTTCTATGCCAATTGATATGATCATATGACTTTTTTCTTTACTTGTTTATACAATAAAATATACTAATTGATTTTCTAATGTTGAACCAGACTTGCATAGCTGGAATAAATTCCACTGGGTAATGATTATCATTATTTTTTATGTTTATTTATTTATTTTAAGATGGAGAAAGAGTACAAGCAGTGGAGGGGCAGAGAGAGAAAGAGAGAGAGAACTCCAAGCAGGCTTCACACTGTCAGCACAGAGCCCAGTGCAGGGCTTTATCTCACAAACTGGGAGATTGTGACCTGAGCCAAAATCAAGAGTTGGATCCTTAACTGACTGAGCCACCCAGATTCCCCTATAATTATTTTCACATATCATGGGTTTAAATTACTTTGAGTAGAATTAGAAGATTTTTAATACTTGTTTTAAATTTATTTATTTTTTTATTTTAGAGTGAAAGGCACACAAGCAGGTGAGAGGGGCAGGAGGGGAGAGAGACAATTTCAAGCAAGCTCTATGCCCAGCACGGAGCCCACGACACTGGTATCATGACTTGGGCTGAAATCAAGTTGGCCACTCAACCAAGCCACCCAGGCAACCCTTTATTTGTTTTAATTTCACAATTTTGATTTATTTTCTTTTTCTTTTCCTCCACCTACCACCAAGAACTGGCCTTATTTTTTGCATAACAAATGAAAGATATAATTATTTGAAAATAGTAATTATTTTAAGTTTTAATTTAAATTCCAGTTAGCATACAGCGTAATATTAGTTTCAGGTGTACAGTATAGTGATTCAACAATTCCATACAGTACCCAGTGCTCATCACAACAAGTGCACTCCTTAATCCCCATCACTTATTTCACCCATGCCCTCACCCACCTCCATTCTAGTGACCATCAGTTTGTGCTCTGTAGTTAAGGGTCTTTTTCTCCATTTGCCTCTCTCTTTTTTGTCCCTTTGCTCATTTGTTTTGTTTCTTAAATTCCATATACGAGTGAAATCATATGATATTTGTCTTTCTATGACTGATATATTTCAGTTATCATAATACACACTGACTCCATTCATGTCATTGCAAGTGGCAAGATTTCATTCTGTTTTGTGGCTGAGTTATATTCCAATGTATATATACCACATCTTCTTTATCCATTCATCAATCGATGGGCACTTAGGCTATTTCAGTAATGTGGCTATTGAAGATAATGCTGCTATAAACATTGGGGTGCATGTATCCCTTTGAATTAGTATTTTTGTTTTATTTGGGTAAATACCTAGTAGTGTAATCACTGGATTGTAGGGCAGTTCTATTTTCAATGAAGTACCCCTATACTGTTTTCCAGAGGGCCGCATCAGTTTGCATTCCCACCAACAGTGCAAGAGGGTTCACCTTTCTCCACATCATTGCTAACACTTGCTGTTTCTTCTTTTTAATGTTTATTTAATTTTTGAGAGAGAGTGTGAGTAGGGGGAGGGGTAGAGATAAAGGGGACAGAAGATCTGAAGCGGGCTCTGCACTGACAGCAGTGAGCCCAATGTGGGGCTCAACTTACGAACCACAAGATCATGACCTGAGCTGAAGTCAGATGCTCAACCGAGGGAGCCACCCAAGCTCCCCACATTCCATCTTGTATTGTTGATTTTAGCCATTCTGACAGTGATATCTGCGAAGTGATATCTCATTGTAATTTTGATTTGCATTGCCCTGATGATAAGTGATGTTGAGCATCTTTTCATGTGTCTGTTGGCCATTGTATTTCTTCTTTGGAAAACTGTCTATTCATGTCCTCTCCCTTTTTTAAATTGCATTATTAGTTTTTTGGACGTTGAGTTTTATAAGCTCTTTATATATATTGGATATTACTCCTTTATTAGATGTCATTTGCAAATATCTTCTCCCATTCCATAGGTTGCCTTTCAGTTTTGTTGACTGTTTCCTTTGTGGTGAAGAAGCTTTTTACTCTCACGTAGTCCCAATAGTTTATTTTTGCTTTTGTTTCCCTTGTCTCAGGAGGTGTATCTAGAAAGAAGTTGCTAGGGCCTATGTCAAAGAAATTACTGCTTGTGTTCTTTTCTAGGATGTTTATGGTTTCATGTTTCCCATTCAGGTCATTAATACATTTTTTAGTTTGTTTGTTTGTTTATTTGTTTGTTTGCTTGCCTGTTTGTTTCGGGGGGAGGGGCACAGAGGGGGGGAGAGAGAGAATCCCAAGCAGGCCCCACAGTCAGCACAGAACCCGATGTGGGGCTCAAACTCACAAGCCATGAGATCATGACCCGAGCTGAAGTTGGATGCTCAACTGACCAAGCCACCCAAGCACCCCAATCATGAATCCATTTTGAATTTATTTTTGCATATGGTGTAAAAGAGTAGTCCAGTTTCCTTCTTTTGCATGTTGCTGTCCAGTTTTCCCAGCACCATTTGTTGAAGAGGCTATATTTTTCCCATTGGATATTCTTCCCCACTTTGTTGAAGATTAATTGATCATATAGTTGTGGGTTCATTTCTGAGTTTTCTATTTTGTTCCATTGATCTCTGTGTCTACTTTTGTGCCAGTGCCATATTCTTTCGATTACTACAGCTTTCTAATAATAATATGAAGTTTGAAATTGTGATGCTTCCAACTTTGCTTTTCTTTTTTAAGATGGCTTTGGCTATTCGAGGTCTTTTGTGGTTCCACACAAACTTTAAGATTGTATATTCTGATTCTGTGAAAAGTGCTATTAGTATTCTTTTTCAATGTTTGCTTATTTATCTTGAGAGAAAGAGTGTGCACTCTCATGAGCACAAGTAGAGGAGGAGCAGAGACAGAGAGGGGGAGAGAATCTCAAGAGATCTATGCTGTCAGCAAAGAGCCTGACATGGGCCTTGGTCACAAAGCGTGAGATCATGACCTGAGCCAAAATCAAGAGTCAGATGCTTAACCGACTGAGCCACCCAGGCGCCCCTGTGCTGTTGGTATTCTGATAGGTATTGCATGAAATGTATAGAGTGCTTTGGGTAGTATAGACATTTTAACAATATTTATTCTTCAAATCTATCCAATTTATGAGCATTGAATGTCTTTCCATTTCTTTGTTTCCTCTTAAATTTCTTTCATCAGTGGTTTATAGTTTTCAGAGTACAGATATTTTACCTGTTTGGCTAGGTTTATTCCTAGGGATCTTATTGTTTTTGGTGCAATTGTACGTGGGATTGATTACTGAATTTCTCTTCCTGCTGCTTCATTATTGGTGTACAGAAATGCAACAGGTTTCTGTACTTTGATATTGTATCCTATGAATTTACTGAATTCGTTTATCAGTTTTAGCAGTTTTTTGGTGGAGTCTTTAGTGTTTTCTGCATATAGTATCATGTCATCTTCAAATAGTTAAAGGTTTACTTCTTCCTTATCAATTTGGATGTTTTTATTTCTTTGTGTTGTCTGATTGCTGAGGCTAGAACTTCTAGTACTATATTAAATAAAAGTGGTGAGAGTGGACATCCCTGTCTTTTTCCTGACTGTAGAGGAAAAGCTCTCAGTGTTTCTGCATTGAGTAAGATGTCCCCTGGGGATTTTTAATATATAGCCTTTATTATATTGAAATATGTTTCCTCTAAACCTACTTTGTTAAGGGGTCTTATCATGAATGAATGTTGTACTTTGTCAAATGATTTTTCTGTATCTATCAAAATGATCATATGGTACGTGTCCTTTCTTTTATTAATGTGACATATTGTGTTGATTTATTTGCAAATATTGAGCCACTCTTGCAACCCAGGAATAAATCCCACTTTGTGGTGGTGAATAATTTTTAAATATATTGTTGGATTCAGTTTTCTAGTATTTTGTTGAGAATTTTTGCATCCATCCTCATCAGGGATGCTGGCCTATACTTCTCCTTTTTAATGGTGTCTTTATCTGGTTTTGATATCAGGGTAATGCTGGCCTTTTGGAATGAATCTGGAACTTTCCCTTCATTTTATATTTTTTTGGAATAGTTTGAGAACAATAGGTATTAACTCTTCTTTAAATGTTTGGTTGAATTCATCTGTGAAGCTATCAGGCCCTGGACTTCTGTTTGTTGGGAATTTCTTGACTACTGATTCAATTTATTTGCTGGTTACGTATGTTCAGGTTTTTTATTTCTCCCTCTTTCAGTTTTGGTAATTTATATGTTTCTAGGAATGTATCCATTTCTTCCAGGTTGTCCAATTTGTTGGTGTATAGTTTTTCATAATATTCTCTTCTAATTGTTTGCATTTCTATGGTGTTGGTTGTTATTTCTCCTCTCTCATTTGTGATTTTATTTATGTGGATTCTTTCTCTTTTCTTTTTGATAATTCTGGGTAGAGGGTTATCAATTTTGTTAAAATTTTTAATGAACCAGCTTCTCATTTCATAGATCTGTTCTACTGTTTTTTCAGTTTCTGGATCATTAATTTCTGCTCTAATATTTATTATTCACTTCCTTATGCTGGCTTCATTTGTTGTTCTTTTTCTAGCCCCTTTAGGTGTAAGGTTAGGTTGGCTTTATTGAGATTTTTCTTGCTTCTTAAATTTTTTTAACGTTTATTTATTATTGAGAGACAGAGAGACACAGAACGTGAGCAGGGGAGGGGTAGAGAGAGGTAGAATCCGAAGCAGGCTCCAGGCTCTGAGGTGTCAGCACAGAGCCCGACGCAGGGCTCAAACTCAAAAACTGCGAGATCATGATCTGAGCCGAAGTCAGTCACCCAACCAACTGAGCCACCCAGGTGCCCTGATTTTTCTTGCTTGTTGTGATAGGCCTAAATTGCTATATATTCCCCCCTTAGGACCACTTTTCCTTTATTCCAAAAGTCTTGGACTATTGCGTTTTCTTTTTCATTTGTTTCTATGTACTTTTTTATTTTTATTTTTTAATATGAAATTTATTGTCAGATTGGTTTCCATACAACACCCAGTGCTCATCCCCATAGGTGCCCTCCTCAATACCCATCACCTATCCCCCCCCATCCACCATCAACCCTCAGTTTGTTCTCAGTCTTTAAGAGTCTCTTATGTTTTGGCTCCCTCCCTCTCTAATATTGTTTTTCCTTCCCCTTTCCACAAGAGTGAAAACATATGGTATCTGCCTTTCTCTGTATGACTTATTTCACTTAGCATAACACTGTCCAGTTCCATCCACGTTGGTACATAGGCCATATTTCATTCTTTCTCATTGCCACGTAGTACTCCATTGTGTATATAAACCACAATTTCTTTATCCATTCATCAGTTGATGGACATTTCAGCTCTTTCCATAATTTGGCTATTGTTGAGAGTGCTGCTATAAACATTGGGGTACAAGTGCCCCTATGCATCAGTACTCCTGTATCCCTTGGATAAATTCCTAGCAGTGCTATTGCTGGGTCATAGGGTTGGTCTATATTTAATTTTTTGAGGAACTTCCACACTGTTTTCCAGAGTGGCTGCACCAGTTTGCATTCCCACAAACAATGCAAGAGGTTTCCCGTTTCTCTACATCCTCGCCAGCATCTAGAGTCTCCTGATTTGTTCAGTTTAGCCATTCTGACTGGCCAGAGGTGGTATCTGAGTGTGGTTTTGATTTGTATTTCCCTGATGAGGAGCGACGTTGAGCATCTTTTCATGTGCCTGTTGGCCATCTGGATGTCTTCTTTAGAGAAGTGTCTTTTCATGTTTTCTGCCCATTTCTTCACTGGGTTATTTGTTTTTCGGATGTGGAGTTTGGTGAGCTCTTTATAGATTTTGGATACTAGCCCTTTGTCCGATATGTCATTTGCAAATATCTTTTCCCATTCTGTTGCTTGCCTTTTAGTTTTGTCGATTGTTTCCTTTGCAGTGCAGAAGCTTTTTATCTTTATGAGGTCCCAAAAGTTCATTTTTGCTTTTAATTCCCTTGCCTTTAGGGATGTGTCAAGGAAGAAATTGCTGTGGCTGAGGTCAGAGAGGTTTTTTTCCTGCTTTCTCCTCTAGGGTTTTGATGGTTTCCTGTCTCACATTCAGGTCCTTGATCCATTTTGAGTTTGTTTTTGTGAATGGTGTAAGAGAGTGGTCTAGTTTCACCCTTCTGCATGTTGCTGTCCAGTTCTCCCAGCACCATTTTTTAAAGAGACTGTCTTTTTTCCATTGGGTCTTCTTTCCTGCTTTGTCACAGAGTAGTTGGCCATACTTTTGTGGGTCTAATTCTGGGGTTTCTATTCTATTCCATTGGTCTATGTGTCTGTTTTTGTGCCAATACCATGCTGTCTTGAGGATTACAGCTTTGTAGTAGAGGCTAAAGTCTGGGATTGTGATGCCTCCTGCTTTGGTCTTCTTCAAAAGTACTTTGGCTATTCAGGGCCTTTTGTGGTTCCATATGAATTTTAGGATTGCTTGTTCTAGCTTCGAGAACAATGCTGGTACAATTTTGATTGGGATTGCATTGAATGTATAGATTGCTTTAGGTAGTATTGACATTTTAACAATATTTATTCTTCCAATCCATGAGCATGGAATGTTTTTCCATTTCTTTGTATCTTCTTCAATTTCCTTCATAAGCTTTCTATAGTTTTCAGCATACAGATCTTTTACATCTTTGGTTAGGTTTATTCCTAGGTATTTTATGCTTCTTGGTGCAATTGTGAATGGGATCAGTTTCTTTATTTGTCTTCCTGTTGCTTCATTATTAGTGTATAAGAATGCAACTGATTTCTGTACATTGATTTTGTATCCTGTGACTTTGCTGAATTCATGTATCAGTTCTAGCAGACTTTTGGTGGAGTCTATCGGATTTTCCATGGATAATATCATGTCATCTGCAAAAAGTGAAAGCTTGACTTCACCTTTGCCAATTTAGATGTCTTTGATTTCCTTTTGTTGTCTGATTGCTGATGCTAGAACTTCCAACACTATGTTAAACAATAGCGGTGAGAGTGGACGTCCCTGTCGTGTTCCTGATCTCAAGGGGAAAGCTCTCAATTTTTCCCCATTGAGGATGATATTAGCTGTGCGTTTTTGATAAGCGACTTTTTGATGTTTAAGTATGTTCCTTCTATCCCGACTTTCTCAAGGGTTTTTATTAAGAAAGGATGCTGAATTTTGTCAAATGCTTTTTCTGCATCTATTGACAGGATCATATGGCTCTTATCTTTTCTTTTATTAATATGATGTATCACATTGATTTATTTGTGAATGTTGAACCAGCCCTGCATCCCAGGAATGAATCCCACTTGATCATGGTGAATAATTCTTTTTGTATGCTGTTGGATTCCATTTCCTAGTATCTTATTGAGAATTTTTGTATCCACATTCATCAGGGATATTGGCCTGTAGTTCTCTTTTTTTACTGGGTCTCTGTCTGCTTTAGGAATCAAAGTAATACTGGCTTCATAGAATGAGTCTGGAAGTTTTCCTTCCCTTTCTATGTTTTGGAACAGCTTGAGAAGGATAGGTATTATCTCTGCTTTAAATGTCTGGTAGAATTCCCCAGGGAAGCCATCTGGTCCCGGACTCTCATTTGTTGGGAGGTTTTTGATAACAGATTCAATTTCTTCACTGGTTAAGGGTCTGTTTAAGTTTTCTATTTCTTCCTGTTTGAGTTTTGGAAGTGTGTGGGTGCTTAGGAATTTGTTCATTTCTTCCAGGTTGTCCAGTTTGTTGGCATATAATTTTTCATTGTATTCTCTTTGTGCAGGTCTCACTGATGTCTTATATTCTTTTCTCAAGCCCAGTGTGTATCCTTATGACAGTCACTTTAAATTATTCATTACGAATGTTGTTTATATTTGTTTTGCTTATATTTCTGACTGTGGCCTTATCTTGTTCTTTTTTTTGGAATAAACTCCTCTGTCTTGGCATTTTGTCTAAGTCTGTGCCATCTTCTCTGTGTTAGAAAAGCCATTTTATGTTTCCTGCTCCTGAAAGTAATGGCATTATGAAGAAAAGATTATGTAGTGCCCAGGGCCTAGCACTTCAGTGAGTGTCTTCAGTGTGTGCTGCATGCGCTCTGCTGTTGTGTTTTGTCTGCTCTGTCCTTCAGGCCAGTCATCTGCAGAGGCTGTCCCTGCGTGCTGTGGGCAGTGTTTGATCCCTGTCCTGAATGTTGTGAGTTTTAACTAGGTGTGCTCTGGTCTGCTTGTGAAAGAAGACCTGTCACCACCTCCAGTAGAACAGAGAACCTGTAAAACTCTCCTTTTTGGAGACGTGGGGACAGGGGTTTGTGCTGGTCTTCTGGAGGAAGTGTCCAACTCACCGGGACTGAGGCAAGTGTGATTGAGAAGGGCAGTCTCCTCAGAGGGCAGAGGGATAGGGTTTGTTGTAAGCAAGTTAGGTAGCCAGTGTCTGCACTAAGCTGTTTAACCCTGGTGACTCTGTGTTTATGCTGAGGCGTGTAGGAGGGAAATGGTGACAGGCACCTTCTTTGTTCTTAGAGAAGTGTCTCCTTGAACACTGCCTTCCAGGGATGGGTTCTGAGAAGAGCAAATAGTCTCCCCACTATGTGCCCCAGGTGCTTTTCAGATTGCTGTTTCCTTACTGTCTGCCCCTGGGATGTTTGCCTGGCTTCTTTCCAGGAATAATTCAGTGCCCTCTAGGCTCTATTCCTGCCAAGCCCACTTTTAAAACTGCAGGCTTTGGGGCACCTGGGTGGCTCAGTTGATTAAGCATCTAATTCTTGATTTTGGCTGTTATGATCTCACAGTTCATGACATCGAGCCCTGCACTGGGCTCAGCACTGACAGCACAGAGACTGCTTGATTTTCATCTCCATCTTTCTGCCCCTCCTTTTCTCTCTCTCTCTCTTTTTTTCCTCTCTCTCTCTTTCTTTCTCTCTCCCTCTCCCTCTGCCCCTCTCCTCCACTTGTGCTTGCTCCCTCTCACTCTCTCTCTCTAAAATTAAAAAAAAAAAAAAAGTAGGCAGGGCGCCTGTGTGGCTTAGTCAGTTAAGAGTCTGACTTCGGCTAAGGTCATGATCTCGCGGTCCGTGAGTTCGAGCCCCACGTCGGGCTCTGTGCTGACAGCTCAGAGCCTGGAGCCTGTTTCAGATTCTGTGTCTCCCTCTCTCTCTGACCCTCCTCCGTTCATGATCTGTCCCTCCCTGTCTCAAAAATAAATAAACGTTAAAATTTTTTTTTAAAAAGGAGGCAACGTGTGTGATGCTCTTGAGGAGTTTTTAAAATCTTCCTCTGGGGCGCCTGGGTGGCGCAGTCGGTTAAGCGTCCGACTTCAGCCAGGTCACGATCTCGCGGTCCGTGAGTTCGAGCCCCGCGTCAGGCTCTGGGCTGATGGCTCAGAGCCTGGAGCCTGTTTCCCATTCTGTGTCTCCCTCTCTCTCTGCCCCTCCCCCGTTCATGCTCTGTCTCTCTCTGTCCCAAAAATAAATAAACGTTGAAAAAAAAATTAAAAAAAAAATCTTCCTCTGAATAAGTAAATAAAGAAGCAAATATTGAGCCTATCACACTGTGGACTTCAATTCTGATTAATGGCAGTTGTCACTATGATGCTTTTCACTCCCCACCACTGACTCATTTGCCATGGGTGCAAAAAAAATGTGCTGTCCTCAAAAAAACAAAACAAAACAAAAAATGTGCTGTCCTCTGATTAGGGAAAATACAAATGCTCCTTCTTTTCCTATTTTTCTTATCAGTGATTCCTAAGATTTCTCACTGTGGATGGTGAGGAGTGGACAGATTTAGGATACATTTTAGAGATGGGGCTGAGAGGACTTGATGATGGATTTCATGTAGACTGAGAGGAAAAAGGAGATATCAAGGATTACTTCTAGGGTTTTAGTCTAAGCACATGAAAAGATGAAGTCATCATTAACCAGGATGAGGAAGACTGCAGGAGGAGCAGATTTGTGGTGGTGAGAAGATCAAGATTTTATTTTGGGCATGCTAAATTAGAGAAGCCTATGAGACACCCTAGTGGAAAGTTCAAGTAGGCAGTTGAATATACAATTATGGAGCTCAGGATACAGTTGTTTATTTGGGAGTAATTAGTATATAAGTGGATGGTGGTTAAAGTGCAGGAACTGGATGAGATTGGGGAAATATCTGAAGACTGAGTGCTAAATACTCCAAAGTTTGGAGTCTGAGGGAAAAACACTGAAGTCAGCCAGCATAAGACAATGTGAAGGAGCAGCCAGTGAGATAAAAGGAACACTATGAGGTTTCAGTGTTATTAAGCCTAAGATAAAAAAAAAAGTATTTTAAGAATGAAATTACTAACTCTGTTGAATGTTCGTGTCATAGTCAGTTTGGGCTGCTAAAATAGAATACCATAGACTGCATGGTTTATAAACAATAGAAATTTATTTCTCAGTTTTGGGGATAAAAATCCACGATCAGGGTGCCAACATGGTTGGGTTCTGGTGAGAACCCTCTTCCAGGTTGCACATGGCCATTTTCTCCACTTATCCTTACATGGTGGAGGGGGCAAGAAATTTCTCTGGGGCCTCTTTTATGAGGGCACCAATCTCATTCATGAGGGCTTCACCCTCATGACTTAATCATCTTCCGAAAATCCCACATCCTAATGTCATAATATTGGGGGTTAGGATTTCAACATATGAATTTTGAAGGAACACAAACATTCAGTTCATAACATTTGGAAGTTTTTTTAATAAAATGAGGATAAAGAAGTACTGAATGCAGTTGGCAACCTAGAGTTCACTTGTAACCTTGCCAAGGACAATGTCACTAAAGGAGTAGGGACCACCACCCACTTACAATGAGTTGAGAAGAGAAAAGCATACAACAAAAGCTCTACAGTCTCACCTGGCACCATCTGAGGTCAGTGAACATTAATCAAGATCTTTGTTTCTTCTTGGGAGACAGTGTATAATGCCATACAGATTAAGATAGACTTTAGGGTTAGACTTCCTGGTTCTAGTTCTGTTTTAGCCATCTGCTGGTAGTGTGACCTTGGGCAAATAACTTCCCTTCTCTGTGCCTTAGTTTCCTCATTTGTAAAGTGAAGATAGGTTGTTGTGAGATATATAAAAATTAATCTGTGTGACATAGATTAGGCTGGCTCCTAATAAGTGCTAAAGAAATGGTAGACCTGATTTTAGCTTTCAGAGAGATCTCTGGATTGGGATCCTGGAATACAGGCTATATCCAGTCCTATTTCTGCCACAGATGAGGGACCATGAATAATTTACTTAAAAATAAACAAATTAAAACAAAATATTTCTAGAAATTCAGGGACCTAGAATAAGTTCCAACCTATCTGAATGGCAACTTAATCAAATTCAAAATGGGTGAAATCATGGTATTTTATACACACACATTCATACGCACAGAAACCACTAGAATTTGAAGGGCCAAAAATGAGGTCACATTAGATGCTGAGTTTAATGTTATATCGAGTAGAAGGCAGCAGGGTCCGATGAAAGGAGGACCGAGCTGTAATACAGAGGGAAGAAAGAAAACAATCAGAATGAACATGATTTCAAGTGCTTACACAGACTAACCAGGCATTTTATGTGCCTTTTATTTCTTTTTGTTGTCTGATTGCTGGGGCTAAGACTTACAGTACTATGTTAAATAGTAATGGAGAAGTGGACATCCTTGTCTTGTTTCTGACCATAGGGGAAAGGTTTTCTGTTCTTCCCCACTGAGGATGATATTAGCTATGGGTCTTTTGTATATGGCCTTTATGATATTGAGGTATGTTCCATCTATCCCTACTTTGTTGAGGGTTTTTTATCAAGAATGGATGCTGTATTTTGTCAAATGCTTTTTCTGCATCTATTGAGAGGATCATATGTTTCTTATACTTTCTTTTATTAATGTGGTGTATCATGTTGACTGATTTGCAAATATTAAACCAGCCCTGCAGCCCAGGAATAAATCCCACTTGATCATGGTGAATAATTCTTTTAATGTAATGTTGAATGTGATTTGCTAATATCTTATCGAGAATTTTTGCATCCATGTTAATCAGGGATATTGCCCTGTAATTTTCCATTTTAGTGGGGTCTTTGTCTGGCTTTGGAATCAAGGTAATGCTGGCTTTTTAGAATGAGTATGAAAGTTTTCCTTCTATTTCTATTTTTTGGAACAGTTTGAAAAGAATACATATTAACTCTTCTTTAAATGTCTGGTAGAATTCCCCTAGGAAGCCATCTGGCTCGGGACTCTGGTTTGTTGGGAGACTTTTGATAACTGATTCAATTCCTTTGCTGGTTATGGATCTGTTCAAAGTTTCTATTTCCTCCTGTTTCAATTTTGGTAATGTGTGAGTTTCTAGGAATTTGTACATTTCTTCCAGATTGCCCAGTTTGTTGCTATACAATTTTTCATAGTCTCTTATAATTGTGTTTCTGTGGTGTTGGTTGTGATCTGTCCTCTTTCATTCATGATTTTATCTATATGGGTCCTCTCTCTTCTTTTTGAGAAGTCTGCCTAAGGGTTTATCAATTTTGCTAATTCTTTCAAAGAACCAGTTCTTAATTTTGTTGATATATTTTATTGGGTTTTTTGTTGTTGTTCTTATTGCTATAACATTTCTTTCTGCTCTAATCTTTATTATTTCCCTTCTTCTGCTAGTTTTAAGCTTTATTTGCTGTTCCTTTTCTGGCTTCTTTAGCTCTAAGGGTAGATTGTATATTTGGGATCTCCTTTGCTTCCTGAGATAGGCTTCAAATTGCAATATACTTCTCTCTTAGGGCTGCCTTTGCTGCATCCCAAATGTCATGTTTTCATTTTCATTTGCTTCTATATATTTTTTATTTCTTCCTTAACTGACTGGTTAACCTATTCATTCATTAGTAGGATGTTCTTTAACCTCCATGTATTTGAGGGCTTTCCAAATGTTTTCTTGCGGTTGACTTCAAGTTTCATAGCATTGTGATCTGAAAATATACATCGCATGATCTCAGTCTTTGTGTACTTGTTGAGGGCTGATTTGTGACCCAGTAAGTGATCGATTCTGCAGAATGTTCCATGTGTGCTCGAGAAGAATGTGTATTCTGCTGCTTTAGAATGAATGTTCTGAATATTTCTGCTAAGTCCATCCGATCCAGTGTATCATTCAAAGCCATTGTTTCCTTGTTGATTTTCTGCTTACATGATCTGTCCATTGTTGTAAGTGGGGTATGAAGTCCCCTACTTTTATTGTATTATTATCAATGAGTTTATTTTTGTTTGTGATTAATTGATTTATATATTTGGGTTCTTTCAAATTTGGGGCATAAATATTTACAATTGTTAGATCTTCTTGGGAGGTAGACCCCTTAATTATGATATAATGCCCTTCTTCATCTCTTGTTATGGTCTTTGTTTTAAAATCTAGTTTGATATAAGTATGGCTACCCTGACTATCCATTAGCATGATAGATGGTTCTCCATCCCCTCACTTTCTTTTTTTTTTTTTAATTTTTTTTCAACGTTTATTTATTTTTGGGAGAGAGACTGAGCATGAATAGGGGAGGGGCAGAGAGAGAGGGAGACACAGAATCGGAAACAGGCTCCAGGCTCTGAGCCATCAGCCCAGAGCCTGACGCGGGGCTCGAACTCACGGACTGCGAGATCGTGACCTGGCTGAAGTCGGACGCTTAACTGTGCCACCCAGGTGCCCCTCCCCTCACTTTCAATCTGCATGTGTCTTTAGGTCTAAAATGAGCCCCTTGTAGGCAGTATATAGATGGATCTTGGGTTTTTTTGTCCATTCTGATACCTGTCTTTTGATTGGAGCATTTAGTCCATTTACATTCAGAGTGATTATTGAAAGATATGAATATAGTGTCATTGTGTTGATGTTTCTGGTGATACTCTGTGGTCATTTCTAGTCTTTGTTGCTTTTGGTCTTTTTTTTCCATTCAAAGGGCCCCCCTAAAAATTTCTCATAGGTATGTTTTAGTGGTCACAAACTCCTTTAGTTTTTGTTCATCTGGAAAACTCTTTATCCCTCCTTCTATTTTGAATGACAGCCATGCTGGATAGAGTATTCTTGGCTGCATATTTTTCCAATTCAGCATGTTGAATATATCTTGCAACTCATTTCTGGCCTGCCAAGTTTCTGTGGACAGATCTGTGAACCTGATCTGTCTTCCCTTGTAGACTAAGGATGTTTTTCCCTTTCTGCTTTCATAATTCTTTCCTTGTTGAATTTAATGGGGGTTTTCTGAGCTTCTTGGATTTTGATGTTTGTGCCCTTCCCCAGATTAAGGAAGGTTTCATTTATAATTTGCTCACATAAACCTTCTGGCCCTTTTTTCTTTCTTCAACTTCTGGGACTCCTGTGATATGAAAGTTATGTTTTAATAAATTATTGAGTTCCCTAAGTCTGTCTTCATGATCACTGTCCTTTGTTTCCCTCTTCTTTTCAGCTTCATTGTTTTCCATAATTTTATCTTCTATATCACCAATTCACTCCTCTGCCTCTCCTAATCCATCCTCGTTTTTATGATCTCCATTTGGGTTTGCATTTTGGTTATAGCATTTTAAATTTCGGCATGACTAGATTTTACTTCTTTTAGTTCTGCAGAAAGGGATTATTTGGTGTCTTCTATGCTTTTTTCAAGCTCAGATAGTATCCTTATAAACATTGTTTTAAATTCTAGTTTAGACATCTTACTGATGTCTGCCTTGATTAAATCCTGGCCATCATTTTTTCTATTCATTATTTTGAGGTGAATTTCTCTATCTTGTCATTTTGCAGGAAGCAAAAACAACAATAATAATAGAATGAAATAAAAATTTAAAATTTTTAAAAATTGAATAAAGGAACCTAGGTCCTAGGTGTATTTTGGACTGCTTGTTAAGAGAAGCTGTGCCATTCTCTCCCTCAAATTATGCAGATTGTTCTATTAATCCTCAGATCAATTTCCTAGATGTTGAAAATGGTTTGATGTTGATCTGTGTTCAGGGGACGAGACAAGCCCAGGGTCCCCTTACTACTCTGCCATCTTAACTCCTTCCCCTTCAAGCCTTCAATTGAGACCAAAACTCAACCAACAGCTTGACTGCAACTTCAGGATACACCTTGAGCTAGAGGTTAAACCATGTTCAAATTCCTGACCCACAGAAAATATGAAATGCAGGTTTGTTGTTTTAAGCTGCTAAGTTTTGAGGTAATTTATTACATATTGATAAGTAGCTAAGATATACCACATTAAAATTAAAAATTTTGGTTCATCAAAAAACATGCTATTAAAGTGAGAAACTACAAGGCTATAACTTTGTACTACAAAGAATTGTGGAGAGAATATTTGAAAAACACATGCTTGACTGATAACCAGAATATAAATCAATAACTTTCACAGATCAAAATAGAAAAAATGACTCAATAGACAAGTGGGCAAAAGACATAGATAGGTAATTCACAGAGTGAGAAATAGGAATGTCAACTAAGCATATGAAAGGACACTCAACCTCATTAATAATCAGAACAAGGCAAATTAAGACCTCAGTAAGGTATCATTCTCATTAGATTGCCAAAGTTAAGTCTGTCAATGTGGGACACCTGGGTGGCTCAATCTGTTAAGATTTCGACTTGGTTTCAGCTCAGGTCATAATCACACAGTTCATGGGTTTGGGCATTGCCTCTATGCTGGGATTCTCTCTCCCTCCCTCCCTCTCTCTCTCTGCCTCCCCACTCTCACTGTCTCTGTCTCAAAATAAATAAATAAATAAACATTAATAAAAAAGAAGTCTGCCAATGTAAACTAATAGGGGACTACTGGTTGGAACATAAACTGGGACAACCACTTCAGTAACATTTTGGTATTACCTACTAAAGCTGAGCATACCCATATTCTACAATCTAGATATTTAAAATTTTTAATGTTTGTTTAGTTTTGAGACAATGCAAGAGACAGAGTGCAAGCGGCCAAGGGGCCGGGGGGCAGACAGAGGGAGACACAGAATCTAAAGCAGGCTCCAGGCTCTGAGCTGTCAGCACAGAGCCTGACGCGGGGCTCAAACTCACGAACTATGAGATCATGACCTGAGCTGAAGTCAGACGCTTAACCGACTGAACCATTCAGGTACCCCAAAATCTAGATATTTAAATCTTAGGTATATCCCTGGAAAAAGTCTTTCGTGATTGCCCCATGAAACATGTTCACAGCAACACTATTGGCAATAGTGAAAACATGGAAACAATTCAAATACCCATTGAGAAAAAAATAAATTGTGATACATGTATATAATGGAATATTATATATTTTGGGAAATGAATGAACTACATCTATATATAACAAAATGAATGAATCTTAGAAACATAATATTGAGTGAAAAGAGCAAGATGCAGACCATGGAGAGCATGATGTGTTTATAGAGTTAAAAATAAGAAAAAATTAAGCAATATATTGATTATGAATATATACATAGGTAATAGAACTTTTTAAAAGGTAAATATAAAATTCACAGTAGTGGTTAGTTATGCAGAGAGAAGGGTGTGGGATAGAGCAAAACATTCAGATAAATGCAAGTTATTGGTTACTTCTAGTTTTTAGGTTGGGTGGTAGATTCATGGGTGTTTATTTTATTATTAACCTTTATAACTTAGACATAAGTTACAAATATTCTTTTAAATGCATCAAATATTACTTCATTTAAAACATTTAAAAAACAAATTAGTAGTATTTTTATTTTTTATTATTGAAAATTAAGAGCATATTTTTATATCTAAAGAAAGCAACACAGTTCATTTTTCAAATGGAAAGGAAAAATACAGAAAGAAAAGTTTGGTGGGCTCCTAAGAGGATCAAGAAAAGGAATACGATTCAGGGAAAGAGAAAAAAAATCTTCCATTTTAAACCATGTTATTATTTTAATCCTAGATCATTTAGGAAGCTATGCTGGCTAAAACAGGAATTTATTAAGAAGATTATACTTTTACCTGCAGTTCACATCAAGTAACTTCCATCCATGTTCTGTCTACCTCTTTAAATAGTTTTAATGCTCTCCCTTCGTAAATCAATCTCAAACTTCAGAAACTGCCACATAAGTAGATAGAGCTATTTCTATTGGTGCTAGAGGGGAGCGAGTCTCAGTTACATTCTTGGGGTTTTCCTAACTGGTTCTGGGGTCTTATCCAATAGCAAATCTTGAGTAGGTTTTGAGGAGGATCATTTGTCCTCACAAGGTTATTACTGAGGGACATTGTCCACTTGCCATCTTCAGATTGGCAGTCTCTCTGTGGCTTCTGTGCTTGCCTTAGGACACAGAAATCATTATAATATTTGTAACACCAGGCCTTGCATTCCTGTCCCTCAAGTTTATTAAAGCAGACATTCCTTTCTGGGGCCTCACCAGGAGGCCATGGAAAGTAAGGTCCAGGTGCCAGCTGACTTCTCCCACCTTCCTGCCCCACAGCCCAAGGGACATTTCTTTTTAATCTGATGGAAGTCCCATTCTCCCTCAAACCCAATTTTCCTATTTGTTTTGGCTTTTCAAAAAGAAAGCTCAAATATCTTGCAAGCTAACCTGCTTTTAGTTCAGCTATACACTTCCTAGAAGGTAAAGAAGCACAGAGTCTGCTATTCGCCAGAAAGGCAGAGAAGGAATGGGTGAAATACAGGAAGAAAAAGACCTCTAACACTTCAAAATATTATCTGGAGATAAGCAAAAGTTTTAAAAATAGGACTCAAAAAGCGCTAACTATAGAGGGAAAAAATTGGACTCCTTAAAATTGGACTCTTAACCAAAATACACTGTTAAGAGAGTGAAAAGGAAAGAAAAAAAAAGGAAGAAGATATCTGAAATACATATATCAAACAAAGGATTTCTGTTAAGAATATGTAACAAAGTCCTATGAATCAGTAAGAAAAGTGCAGACAATCCACGTGAAAAATTACTTAAATCCAGTACTTCACAAGAGAAGATATCCTAATGGCCAATAAATATGAAAAATTGTTGGGGTGCCTAGATGGCTCAGTGGGATAAGTATCTAACTTCGGCTCAAGTCATGATCTCATGGTTCATGAGTTCAAACACAATTTTGGGCTCTCTGCTGTCAGCACAGACCTGCTTTGGATCCTCTATCCCCCTCTCTCCCTACACCTCTTCCCCTCAAAAATAAACATTTAAAAAAATTGTTCAACTTCCTAAATATTCATGAAAATGTAAATTAGAATCATGTTGCAATTCCACTCCATATCTACCGGTATGGCTAAAGTGGGAATGTCTGATAATACCAAATGTTAGCAAAGACTTGGAATATCTTAATGGGAAACATAAAATGGTACAACCACTTTGGAAAATTGGCAGTAACTACTAAAGCTAAACAATTGTATCAATTCCACTTAGACATACACCCAAAAGAAATAAATACATATGTTTATCAATAGACATATCTAAGAATGTTTTATGGAGGCACTGCTTATGATAGCCCCAAATGGAAACTACCCAAATACTCATCAACAGTAATATGGATAAAGTGTAGTATATTCATACAAGGGAATAACATACAGAAATGAAAATGAATAAACTATTTCTACATGAAATATGGAAGAATCTCACCAACCCAAAATTAAGTATAAAAAATTGACATAAGAGTACATGTTGGATGATTCAATTTATATAAATTTTTAAATGAGGCAAAATTAATCCTTGGTGTTACAAATCAGAAGAGTGGTTATCTTTGAGAGGAATAGTGACTGGGATGGCATATGAAGAGGGCTTTTGGGGGGCTGGCCAGGTACTATTCTGAGATCTGCATGCTGGTTACACAGCTGTGTTCTCTTTATGAGAATTCATTAAACTCTACCCCTAAGATTTGTGCATTTTTTCTATATACATGCAAAGCTCAATAAAAGTTTACCTAAAAAACTTTCACCTAAAATTTATCCAGCCACATTGCACCTGCAAGTCTGAGGACCAGACTCTGAAGTGTGGTTCACCAAAATAACCAATGTCACTTTAAACCTTTTTAAGCACTGCCCTTCCACTTTTCCTGGCTATATCCCTATGCAGCCTTACCTGGAACAGAGAAGACTTACCAAAATTTCTTCTATAGGTCCTTTTACTGGAACTGAATGAAGTAATCTGAGAACATATGTAGCTTTTCATTAAATATGGTAGGTTGTCATACATTGGGAAACTCACTCCATACCTACCTCAGCTGGAAGTGAGGGACAGCGATTCATTGGAACCTACTTGCCCAACTTCACTTGATGCCCAAACTCACCCATCCTCCAAACAAATTGCAGTCATATTCTTTTCTTTTTTTTCTTCTCCAGATTCTCAATTCACACCTTCAACTAACAGGTGATGCCAAACTTTATTGCTTTTACAAAAAAATCATGTATGCCTTTTATAGAAAAATTTAGCAACAGAAAAAAGAACAAAGAAACCATCAACAGGTACCCCCAAATCCTACCACCCAGGTATAACCAGAGTTAGTAATTGGTGAGGTCTCTTTGTAAGATGTATTCAAACACCAAGAAGTATATATAGAAGATGGATGGATCATGGATGAACAGAGAGATAATTATATGAAAATTTAAGCCACAAATTGGGAGAAGACAAATTGCCATAAATATAGCAGCAAAAGATTAATATCCATTATATGTAAATAACTTCTATAAATAAAAAAGATAAATAACTCAATTAAAAAGTAAGAAAATCATATGAAGACAATTTATGCAGAATGAACCACAAAAGAACCAATACATATGTGAAAACATGGTAAATCTTACATGTAATCATAAAATGAAAAGTAGAGTCATGCAGAGTGAAAGGAATGGGACATATTCCCACATCTATGCAATCATACTGCTAATATTTCACAACCATCACATTCACAAAACTTAATTAAATTTTGAGAAGTTAATTAGGTCTGGTAATGTCAAATATTGGTAAAAATGTGAAGAAAAAGGAACTCAGACATTAATGGTTGCAGTATTAATCAGTGCAACCATTAATTCAGAAATACCTAGTAAAATTAAACATCAATGTCCAAGAGAAATCAAGAACATGTTCACAAAAAGACTTTTACAAAAATGTTCATAGCCACTGTATTATCTATTGCTACGTGACAAATTACCTCAAAATTTGGTGGCTTAAAACAACAAATATTATCTAATAGTCTCTGTAGTTTCAGGCGTGGCTTAGTTGAATACCTCTGCCTCAAGGTCTCAGGGGGTGCAATCAATGCATCATCTGGGGCTGCGCTCTCATCTGAAAGCTCAAAGAGAACAGATTACAAAAGGTCAGGCAAAGCAGGAGGCAGGGATCATTTGGGGCCATTTTATTTTTTTAGTTTTATTATTTTTCATTATTAAACTTTGAAAATTTTAACCCCAGTATAATTAATATGCAGTGTTATATTAGTTTCAGGTGTACAATATAGTGATTCAACAATTCTATATATTACTCAGTGTTCATCATGATAAGTGTACTTCTTAATCTCTTCCACATATTTCACCCATCCCCATCCCCTCCCCTCTGGTAACCATCAGCTTGTTCTCTACAGTTAAGAGTGTTTCTGGGGCACCTGAGTGGCTCAGTGAGTTGAGTTTTCCACTTTGGCTCAGGTCATGATCTCAAGGTTTCTGAGTATGAACCCTGCATCAGGCTCGCTGCTGTCAACGCAGAGCCTGCTTCGGATACTCTGTTCCCCCCACCCCTCTCTCTGCCCCTCTCCTGTTTGTGCTCTCCCTCCCTCTCTCTCAAAAATAAATAAATATTTTAAAAAATTTTTCAAAGAGTCTTTTTCTTGGTTTGTCCCTTTTTTCCCCTTTGTTTCTTAAATTCCATATTTGAGTGAAATTATATAGTTTCGCCTTTCTCTGACTGACTTATTTTGCTTAGTTTTACCCTCTAGATCCATCCGTGTTGCTGAAAATAGCAAGATTTCATTCATTTTTATGGCTGAATACTGTTCCATTGTGTATATATACCACTTCTTGTTTATCTGTAGACGGACTGCTTCCATAATTTTGTCTATTGTAAATGATGCTGCAATAAACATAGGTGTGTGTGTATCTTTTCCAATTACTCTTTCCATACTCTTTGGGTAAATGCCCAGTAGGGAAATTACTGGATCGTATGGTATTTCTATTTTTAATTTTTCTGAGGAAAATCCAAACTGTTTTCCACAGTGATTGCACCAATTTGTGTTGCCACCAAAAGTATACAAAGTTTCATTTTTCTCCACATTCTTGGCCACGTTTGTTTCTTGTGTTTTTGGCGTTAGCCATTCTGACAGGTGTGAGGTGGCATCTCACTGTGGTTTTGATTTGCATTTCCCTGATAATAAGTGATGTTGATCATCTTTTCATGTGTCTGTTGGCCATCTGCATGTCTTCTCTGGAGAAATGTCTGTTCAAGTGTTCCGCCCATTTTTTAATTGGATTATTTAGTTTGGGGGAGGGTTGAGTTGTATAAGTTTTTTACATATTTTGGATATTAACTCTTTATCAGATATATCATTTGGAAATATCTTCTCCCATTCAGTCGGTTGTCTTTTAGTTTTGTTGACAGCTTCCTTTGCTGTGCAGAAGGCTTTTATTTGGGTGTAGTACCAATAGTTTATTTTTTAATGTCTATGTATTTATTTTTGAGAGAGAAAGAGAGAGAAAGAGAGAGAACAAGTGGGGAGAGAGGCAGAGAGCAGGTTCCATGCTGTCAGTGTGGAGCCCAACACAGGGCTTGATCCCATGAACTGCCAGATCATGACTTGAGGCAAAATCAAGAGTCAGATGCTTAACTGACTATTGGCACAAATTTTTGCTTTTGTTTCCTTTGCATTAGGAGACATATATAGAAAAAGTTTTGTATGGCAGATGTCAGAGAAATTATTGTCTGTGCTCTGTTCTAAGATTTATATGGTTTCAGATCTGACATTGAGTTTATTTTTGCGTATGGTGTAAGAAAGTGGTCCAGATTCATTCTTTAGCATGTCACTTTCCAGTTTTCCCAGTATGATTTGTTGCAGAGACTGTCTTTTTCCCACTTCATATTCTTGCCTCCTTTGTTGAAGATTAATTGGCCATATAATCATGGGTTTATTTCTGGGCTCTATTGTCTTTGATTAATTTATGTGTCTATTTTTGTGCCAGTATCATACTCTTTTGATTACTACAGCTTTATAGTGTATCTTGAAATCTGAAGTTGTGATACCTCCAGCTTTGCTTTTCTCAAGATTGCTTTGGCTATTTGGGGTCTTTTGTGGTTGCATACAAATTTTAGGGTTGTTTGCTCTAGTTCTATGAAAAATGCTGTTATTATTTTGATAAGGATTGCATTGAATGTGTAGATTTCTTTGGGTAGTGTCGACATTTCGACAATATTTGTTCTTCCAATCCATGAGCATAGAATGTTTTCCCATTTCTTTGTGACTTCTTCAATTTCTTTCATAAGCTTTCTATACTTTTCACTATCATGTAGTCCACAAAGAGTGAAAGTTTGACTTCTTCCTTGCCAATTTATATGATTTTTATTTCTTTTTGTTGTCTGATTTCTGAGGCCAGGACTTCCAGTACTATGTTAAGAAAAGTGGACCCATAACCAGTAAAGAAATCAAATTAGTACTAAAAAATCTCCCAAAAAACGAGAGTCCAGGGCCAGATGGTTTTCCAGGGGAATTCTACCAAACATTTAAGAAAGAGTTAACACCTATTCTCTTGAAAGCTGTTCCAAAAAATAGAAATGGAAGGAAAACTTCTAAACTCTTTCTATGAAGCCAGCATTACCTTGATTCCAAAACCAGACAAAGACTGCACTAAAAAGGAGAATTATAGACCAATTTCCCTGATGAACATGGATGCAAAAATCCTCAATAAGATATTATCCAACTGGATCCAACAATATATTAAAAAGATTATTCACCACAACCAAGTGGGAGGGATTTATACCTAGGATGCAGATCTGGTTCAATATCTGCAAAAACAATTAACATGATTCATCACATCAATAAAGGAAAGGACAAGAACCACATGATCCTCTCAATAGATGCAGAGAAAGCATTTGACAAAATACAGCATCCTCTCTTGATAAAAACCCTCAAGAAAGTAGGGATAGAAGGGTCATACCTTGAGATCATAAAAGCCATATATGAAAGACCCAACACTAATATCATCCTCAATGGGGAAAAACTGAGAGCTTTCCCCCTAAGGTCAGAAACAAGACAGGGGTGTCCACTGTCACCACTGTTATTCAACATAGTATTGGAAGTCTTAGCCTCAGCAATCAGACAACACAAATAAATGAAAGCCATCCAAATCAGCCAGGAGGATGTCAAACTTTCACTCTTCACAGGTGACATGATACTTTATATGGAAAACTCACAAGATTCCACCAAAAAACTGCTAGAACTGATCCATGAATTCAGCAAAGTTGCAGGATATAAAATCAATGTACAGAAATTGATTGCATTCCTAACACCAACAATGAAGCAACAGAAAGAGAAATCAAGGAATCAATCCCATTTACAATTGCACCAAAAACCATAAAATACCTAGGAATAAATCTAACCAAGGAGGTGAAAATCTGAATACACTGAAATACTGAAATACACTGAATACACTGAATACACTGAAATACTGAATACACTGAATACACTGAAAACTATAGAACGCTTATGAAAAAAATTAAAGAAGACACAAAAAAATGGGAAAAAATTCCATGCTCCTGGATAGGAAGAACAAATATTGTTAAAATGTCGATACTACCCAAAGAAATCTACATATTCAATGCAATCCCTATCAAAGTAACACCAGCATTTTCACAGAGCTAGAACAAACAATCCTACAATTTCTGTGGAACCAGAAAAGATCCCGAATAGCCAAAGCAAACTTGATAAAGAAAACCAAAGCAGGAGGCATCACAATCCCAGAGTTCAAGCTATTCTACAAAGCTGTAACCATCAAGACAGTATGGTACTGGCACAAGAACAGGCACTCAGATCAATGGAACAGAATAGAGAACCCAGAAATGGACCCAGAAACGTATGGCCAACTAATCTTTGACAAAGCAGGAAAGAATATCCAATGGAATAAAGACAGTCTCTTCAGCAAGTTGTGCTGGGAAAACTGGACAGCAACATGCAGAAGAATGCACCTGGACCACTTTCTTACACCATACACAAAAATATACTCAAAACAGATGAAAGACCTAAATGTAAGACAGGAAGTCACCAAAATCCTCAAGGAGAAAGCAGGCAAAACCTCTTTGATCTTGGCCACAGCAACTTCTTACTCAACACGTCTCCGGAGGCTAGGGAAACAAAAGCAAAAGTGAACTACTGGGACCTCATCAAAATAAAAAACTTCTGCACAGCAAAGGATATAATCGGCAAAACTAAAAGGCACCGAAAGAATGGGAGAATATATTTGCAAGCAACGTATCAGATAAAGGGTTAGTATCCAAAATCTATAAAGAACTTATCAAACTAACACCAAAAAACAAATAATCCAGGGAAGAAATGGGCAACAGACATGAATAGACACTTCTCCAAAGAAGACATCTAGATGGCCAACCAACACATGACAAAATGCTCAACATCACTCCTCATCAGGGATATACAAATCAAAACCACAATGAGATAACACCTCAAATCTGTCAGAATGGCTAACATTAACAAATCAGGCAACAACAGATGTTGGAGAGGATGGGGAGAAAGAGGATCTCTTTTGCATTGCTGGTGGGAATGCAAACTTGTGCAGCCACTCTGGAGAACAGTATGGAGGCTCCTCAAAAAATTGAAAATAGAACTACCCTATGACCCAGCAATTGCACTATGAGGTATTTATCCAAGGGATGCAGGTATGCTGTTTCAAAGCGGCACATGCACCCCCATGTTTATAGCAGCACTATCAACAATAGCCAAAGTATGGAAAGAGCCCAAATGTTCATCGATGGATGAATGGATAAAGAAGTTGTGGAGGAGAGGGAAGATGGCGGCGTAGGAGGACGCTGGGCTCACCGCGCGTCCTGTTGATCACTTAGATTCCACCTACACCTGCCTAAATAACCCAGAAAACCACCAGAGGATTAGCAGAACGGAGTCCCCGGAGCCAAGCGCAGATGAGAGGCCCACGGAAGAGGGTAGGAAGGGCGGCGAGGCAGTGTGCGCTCCACGGACTGGCGGGAGGGAGCCAGGGCAGAGGGGCGGCTCGCCGGACAAGCAGAGCCCCCGAGTCTGGCTTGCAAAAAGCCGAGGGGCCTGACGGACTGTGTTCCGACAGCAAGCGCGAATTAGTGTCTGGGAAGTCATAAGTTAACAGCTCTGCTCAGAAAGCGGGAAGGCTGGAGGACAAAGGGAAGGAGACCTGCTGAGCCCCCTGACGACAGAGCTCAGTTTGGTGGGGAACAAAGGCGCTCACCAGTGGCATCTCCCCCGCCCATCCCCCAGCCAAAATCCCAAAGAGAACCAGTTCCTGCCAGGGAACTTGCTCGCTCCACGCAAACACCCAACTCTGCGCTTCTGCAGAGCCAAACCTCCAGCAGCGGATCTGACTCCCTCCTGCTGCCACAGTGCCCCTCCTGAAGTGGATCACCTAAGGAGAAGCAAGCTAAGCCTGCCCCTCCTGCCCCCGTGCACCTTGCCTACCCACCCCAGCTAAGACGCCAGATCCCCAGCATCACAAGCCTGGCAGTGTGCAAGTAGCCCAGACAGGCCACCCCACCCCACAGTGAATCCCGCCCCTAGGAGAGGGGAAGAGAAGGCACACACCAGTCTGACTGTGGCCCCAGCGGTGGGCTGGGGGCAGACATCCGGTCTGACTGCGGCTCCGCCCACCAACTCCAGTTATACACCACAGCACAGGGGAAGTGCCCTGCAGGTCCTCACCACGCCAGGGACTATCCAAAATGACCAAGCGGAAGAATTCCCCTCAGAAGAATCTCCAGGAAATAACAACAGCTAATGAGCTGATCAAAAACAATTTAAATAATATAACAGAAAGTGAATTTAGAATAATAGTCATAAAATTAATCGCTGGGCTTGAAAACAGTATAGCTGACAGCAGAGAATCTCTTGCTACAGAGATCAAGGGACTAAGGAACAGTCACGAGGAGCTGAAAAACGCTTTAAACGA
>NW_024419868.1:163877-165677 GCF_014898765.1 Herpailurus yagouaroundi
AGAAGATAAAGTTATGGAAAAAGAGGAAGCTGAGAAAAAGAGAGATAAAAAAATCCAGGAGTATGAGGGGAAAATTAGAGAACTAAGTGATACACTAAAAAGAAATAATATACGCATAATTGGTATCCCAGAGGAGGAAGAGAGAGGGAAAGGTGCTGAAGGGGTACTTGAAGAAATAATAGCTGAGAACTTCCCTGAAGTGGGGAAGGAAAAAGGCATTGAAATCCAAGAAGCACAGAGAACTCCCTTCAGACGTAACTTGAATCGATCTTCTGCACGACATATCATAGTGAAACTGGCAAAATACAAGGACAAAGAGAAAATTCTGAGAGCAGCAAGGGGTAAACGTGCCCTCACATATAAAGGGAGACCTATAAGACTCGTGACTGATCTCTCTTTTGAAACTTGGCAGGCCAGAAAGAATTGGCACGAGATTTTCAGTGTGCTAGACAGAAAAAATATGCAGCCGAGAATCCTTTATCCAGCAAGTGTGTCATTTAGAATAGAAGGAGAGATAAAGGTCTTCCCAAACAAACAAAAACTGAAGGAATTTGTCACCACTAAACCAGCCCTGCAAGAGATCCTAAGGGGGACCCTGTGAGACAAAGTACCAGAGACATCACTACAAGCATAAAACATACAGACATCACAATGACTCTAAACCCATATCTTTCTATAATAACACTGAATGTAAATGCATTAAATGCGCCAACCAAAAGACATAGGGTATCAGAATGGATAAAAAAACAAGACCCATCTATTTGCTGTCTACAAGAGACTCATTTTAGACCTGAGGACACCTTTAGATTGAGAGTGAGGGGATGGAGAACTATTTATCATGCTACTGGAAGCCAAAAGAAAGCTGGAGTAGCCATACTTATATCAGACAAACTAGACTTTAAATTAAAGGCTGTAACAAGAGATGAAGAAGGACATTATATAATAGTGACAGGGTCTATCCATCAGGAAGAGCTAACAATTATAAATGTCTAGGTGCCGAATACCGGAGCCCCCAAATATATAAAACAATTACTCATAAACACAAGCAACCTTATTGATAAGAATGTGGTAATTGCAGGGGACTTTAACACCCCACTTACAGAAATGGATAGATCATCTAGACACACGGTCAATAAAGAAACAAGGGCCCTGAATGAGACATTGGATCAGATGGACTTGACAGATATATTTAGAACTCTGCATCCCAAAGCAACAGAATATACTTTCTTCTCGAGTGCACATGGAACATTCTCCAAGATAGATCATATACTGGGTCACAAAACAGCCCTTCATAAGTTTACAAGAATTGAAATCATACCATGCATACTTTCAGACCACAATGCTATGAAGCTTGAAATCAACCACAGAAAAAAGTCTGGAAAACCTCCCAAAGCATGGAGGTTAAAGAACACCCTACTAACGAATGAGTGGGTCAACCCGGCAATTCGAGAAGAAATTTAAAAACGTATGGAAACAAACGAAAATGAAAATACAACAATCCAAACGCTTTGGGACGCAGCGAAGGCAGTCCTGAGAGGAAAATACATTGCAATCCAGGCCTATCTCAAGAAACAAGAAAAATCCCAAATACAAAATCTAACAGCACACCTAAAGGAAATAGAAGCAGAACAGCAAAGGCAGCCTAAACCCAGCAGAAGAAGAGAAATAATAAAGATCAGAGCAGAAATAAACAATATAGAATCTAAAAAAACTGTAGAGCAGATCAACGAAACCAAGAGTTGGTTTTTTGAAAAAATAAACAAAATTGACAAACCTCTAGCCAGGCTTCTCAAAAAGAAA
>NW_024419868.1:165777-167868 GCF_014898765.1 Herpailurus yagouaroundi
AAGGGAGATGACCCAAATAGATAAAATCATGAATGAAAATGGAATGATTACAACCAATCCCTCAGAGATACAAACAATTATCAGGGAATACTATGAAAAATTATATGCCAACAAATTGGACAACCTGGAAGAAATGGACAAATTCCTGAACACCCACACTCTTCCAAAACTCAATCAGGAGGAAATAGAAAGCTTGAACAGACCCATAACCAGCGAAGAAATTGAATCGGTTATCAAAAATCTCCTAACAAATAAGAGTCCAGGACCAGATGGCTTCCCAGGGGAGTTCTACCAGACATTTAAAGCAGAGATAATACCTATCCTTCTCAAGCTATTCCAAGAAATAGAAAGGGAAGGAAAACTTCCAGACTCATTCTATGAAGCCAGTATTACTTTGATTCCTAAACCAGACAGAGACCCAGTAAAAAAAGAGAACTACAGGCCAATATCCCTGATGAATATGGATGCCAAAATTCTCAATAAGATACTAGCAAATCGAATTCAACGGCATATAAAAAGAATTATTCACCATGATCAAGTGGGATTCATTCCTGGGATGCAGGGCTGGTTCAACATTCGCAAATCAATCAACGTGATACATCACATTAACAAAAAAAAGAGAAAAACCATATGATCCTGTCAATCGATGCAGAAAAGGCCTTTGACAAAATCCAGCACCCTTTCTTAATAAAAACCCTTGAGAAAGTCGGGATAGAAGGAACATACTTAAAGATCATAAAAGCCATTTATGAAAAGCCCACAGCTAACATCATCCTCAACGGGGAAAAACTGAGAGCTTTTTCCCTGAGATCAGGAACACGACAGGGATGCCCACTCTCACCACTGTTGTTTAACATAGTGCTGGAAGTTCTAGCATCAGCAATCAGACAACAAAAGGAAATCAAAGGCATCAACATTGGCAAAGATGAAGTCAAGCTTCGCTTTTTGCAGATGACATGATATTATACATGGAAAATCCGATAGACTCCACCAAAAGTCTGCTAGAACTGATCCATGAATTCAGCAAAGTTGCAGGATACAAAATCAATGTACAGAAATCAGTTGCATTCTTATACACTAACAATGAAGCAACAGAAAGACAAATAAAGAAACTGATCCCATTCACAATTGCACCAAGAAGCATAAAATACCTAGGAATAAATCTAACCAAATATGTAAAGGATCTGTATGCTGAAAACTATAGAAAGCTTATGAAGGTAATTGAAGAAGGTATAAAGAAATGGAAAGACATTCCCTGCTCATGGATTGGAAGAATAAATATTGTCAAAATGTCAATACTACCCAAAGCTATCTACACATTCAATGCAATCCCAATCAAAATTGCACCAGCATTCTTCTCGAAACTAGAACAAGCAATGCTAAAATTTATATGGAACCACAAAAGGCCCCGAATAGCCAAAGGAATTTTGAAGAAGAAGACCAAAGCAGGAGGCATCACAATCCCAGACTTTAGCCTCTACTACAAAGCTGTCATCATCAAGACAGCATGGTATTGGCACAAAAACAGACACATAGACCAATGGAATAGAATAGAAACCCCAGAACTAGACCCACAAACGTATGGCCAACTCATCTTTGACAAAGCAGGAAAGAACATCCAATGGAAAAAAGACAGTCTCTTTAACAAATGGTGCTGGGAGAACTGGACAGCAACATGCAGAAGGTTGAAACTAGACCACTTTCTCACACCATTCACAAAAATAAACTCAAAATGGATAAAGGACCTGAATGTGAGACAGGAAACCATCAAAACCCTAGAGGAGAAAGCAGGAAAAGACCTCTCTGACCTCAGCCGTAGCAATCTCTTACTCGACACATCCCCAAAGGCAAGGGAATTAAAAGCAAAAGTGAATTACTGGGACCTTATGAAGATAAAAAGCTTCTGCACAGCAAAGGAAACAACCAACAAAACTAAAAGGCAACCAACGGAATGGGAAAAGATATTTGCAAATGACATATCGGACAAAGGGCTAGTATCCAAAATCTATAAAGAGCTCACCAAACTCCACACCCGAAAAGCAATTATCCCAGTGAAGAAATGGGCAGAAAACATGAATAGACACTTCTCTA
>NW_024419868.1:172868-241480 GCF_014898765.1 Herpailurus yagouaroundi
CTACCCTATGACCCAGCAATAGCACTGCTAGGAATTTATCCAAGGGACACAGGAGTACTGATGCATAGGGGCACTTGTACCCCAATGTTCATAGCAGCACTCTCAACAATAGCCAAATTATGGAAAGAGCCTAAATGTCCATCAACTGATGAATGGATAAAGAAATTGTGGTTTATATACACTATGGAATACTATGTGGCAATGAGAAAAAATGAAATATGGCCTTTTGTAGCAACGTGGATGGAACTGGAGAGTGTGATGCTAAGTGAAATAAGCCATACAGAGAAAGACAGATACCATATGGTTTCACTCTTATGTGGATCCTGAGAAACTTAACAGGAACCCATGGGGGAGGGGAAGGAAAAAAAAAAAAAGAGGTTAGAGTGGGAGAGAGCCAAAGCATAAGAGACTGTTGAGAACTGAGAGCAAACTGAGGGTTGATGGGGGGTGGGAGGGAGGAGAGGGTGGGTGATGGGTATTGAGGAGGGCACCTTTTGGGATGAGCACTGGGTGTTGTATGGAAACCAATTTGACAATAAATTTCATAAAAAAAAAGAAGTTGTGGTATATATACAGTGGAGTATTACTCAGCAATCAAAAAGAATGAAATCTTGCCATTTACAACTATGTGAATGGAACTAGAGGGTATTGTGCTACGCGAAATTAGTCAGAGAAAGACAAATATCATACGACTTCACTCATGTGAAGACTTTAAGACACAGAACAGATGAACACAGGGAAGGGAAGCAAAAATAATATAAAAACAGGGAAGGGGACAAAACAGAAGAGACTCTTAAATATGGAAAACAAACAGAGGGTTACTGGAGGGATTGTGGGAGTGGGCATGGGCTAAATGGATAAGGGGCATTAAGGAATCTACCCCTGAAATCATTGTTGCACTATAAGTTAAGTAACTTGGATGTAAATTAAATAAATAAATATATAGAAAATAAAATAAAATAAATAAGAAAATGAAGAGAAAAGAAAAGGAAAAGAAAAGAAAAGAAAAAAAGAAAAGAAAAATTTGGTGAGAGTGGACATCCCTGTCTTGTTCCTCACTGTAGAGGAAAAGCTCTCAGTGTTTCCCCATTAAGTATGATGTTCTCTGTGGGTTTTTCATATATGGCCTTTATTATATTGAGGTATGTTTCCTCCAAACCTACTTTGTTGAGGGTTTTTTTTTTATCATGAACGGATACTGTACTTAGTCAAATTCTTTATCTGCATCTATTAAATTGATCATATGGTTTTTATCTTTTGTCTTATTGATGTGATGTGTCATGTTGATGGATTTGCAAATATTGAACCAACTCCTGCATCCCAGTAATAAATTCCACTTTATTGTGGTGAATGATTTTTAAAATATATTGTTGGATTTGGTTTGCTAGTATTTTGTTGAGAATTTTTCTATCTGTGTTCATTAGGGATGTTGGCCCGTAGTTCTTTTTTCTTGAGGTGTCTTTATCTGGTTTTTCTGGACTCGTAGAACAAATTTAGAAGTTTTCCTTCTTCTATTTTTTGGAATAATTTTAGAAGAATAGGTATTACCTCTTTTTTAAATGTTTGATTTAAACACTCGGGTGCCTTAGTGGCTTAGTCGGTTGAGAGTCTGACTTCTGTTCAGGTCAAGATCTCCTGTCTCAGGTCTTGATCTCGTGGTTCATGAATTTGAGCCCCGCATTGGGCTTTCTGCTGTCAGCTTGGAGCACACTTCGGATCCTCTGTCCCTTTCTCTCTGCACCTTCCCTGCTCATACTCTCTCTCTCTCTCTCAAAAACAAATAAACATTAAAAATAAATTAATGTTTGGGATGAGCACTGGGTGTTGTATGGAAACCAATTTGACAATAAATTTCATATATTAATAAAAAATAAAAATAAATAAATAAGTAAGTAAATAAATAAATAAATAAATTTTGAGAGAATTTCCCTGCGAAGCCATCTGGCCCTGCAATTTTGTTTGTTGGGAGTTTTTTTGATCACTGATTCAGTTTTATTGCTGCTAATAGGACTATTCAAATTTTCTAATTCTTCTTGATTCAGTTTTGGGAGGTTATATGTTTTTAGGAATATATCTATTTCTTCTAGGTTGTCCAATTTGTTGGCATATAATTTTTATAATATTCTCTTATGATCCTTTGTATTTCTGTAGTTTTCATTGTTATTTCTACTGTTTCATTTCTTATTTTGTTTATTTGAGTCCCCCCTCCCCTCTTTTTTGATGAGTCTGGCTAAAGGCAAATCAATTTTGTTGATCTTTTCAAAGCGCCAGCTCCTAGTTTCATTGATCTGTGCTATTGCTTTTTTAGGCTATATTTTATTTCTGCTCTAATCTTTATTATTTCCTTCCTTCTCCTGGTTTTGGGTTTTGTTTGTTCTTCTTCTTCTAGTTCCTTTACATGTAAAGTTAGGTTGTTTATTTGGGATTTTTCTTGCTTCTTGAGTTAGGACTATATTGCTATAAACTTCTCTCTTAGAACAACTTTACTGCATCCATTTGGGACCATTTAGAAGTTGCCTACCACAGCATCTTTGTTCATAACAGCCCCACACTGGAAACAGCATCTGTTGATAAGAGAATGGATAAACAAACTATGATGCATTCTTACAGTAGTATACACTCAGTAGTAAAAAGGCTGAGTAAAGGAAAGTTTAGACAAAAGAATTCATAGTGCATCATTTAAATTATATAAAATTCTATAATAAGCAAAACTGCAAATCTATGGTGGAAAAAAGCAGAACAGTGGTTACCTGTGGTGGGAGTAATTGTTTGGGAAGAGGTGTGAAGGAACTTTCCTGGTTGATGCTAATGTTGTGTGCCTTGTTAGGGGTTTCAACAATGCAAGTATGTTCATTTGTGAAAATTAGCTATATTATCACTTAAAATTGTATTTAATTACATGTGCATTTTATTAAAAGTCAATTTTTATGTCAAAAGAAACAAAACAAAACCAAATATTCAACTGTATTTAATGATGTGTGTGCTGAAATATTTAGGAATGAATTGTTCTGATATCATGTCTGTAACTTTGAAATGCATCCAAAAACTAAGATGGATTGATAGATTATTAGAGGAATGGGTATATGGATAGTTTATGATAAATATAGTAAAATATTAATTGTAGAATTTAAGTGGTGGGTACATGTAAATTCACTGTACAATTTTTCAACTTTTCTGTATATTTAGAAATTTTCATAGTAAAATATTGGAGAAAAATCAAAGATGAATATCCTATATTACCCAGTAATCCAATTCTAGGTATTTACCTTACAGAAAAATCTCAAATATGAATATAGGTAGACATGTGCAATGATGTTCACTGCAGCACTGGATGTAATAGCAAAAAAGTGGAACCAACTCACCTGTCCCTCAGTAAAGGAATGGATAGATCAACTGTGATTTATTCATACAATGGAATATAACATACAATGGAACTAGATCTACATGAATCAACTTGAATAAATCTGAAAAGCAATGTTGGGTTTAACATACAAGCTGCAAAATCATACATATACCATGAGGCACATTGCCCACTCAGTGGAGCAATGGGAAGGCTCTGTAAGAAGTAAATATGGGGAATAAGGCAACTGAAAACAATGAACCTCCTGGTGCTCCTGGGTCGTTCAGTTGGTTGGGTATGGGACTCTTAATTTTGGCTCAGGTCATGATCTCAGTTTGTGAGTTCAAGCCCTGCACTGGGCTCTCCACTCTCACCTCAGAGCCTGCTTCAGATCCTCAGTCTCCCTCTCTCTCTGCCCCTCCCCCCTCTCAAAAATAAATGAACATTAAAAAAAAAAAGAAAATAGTGAATCTCCTATCCAACCTAGCTTTACATATTGGATTTCACAATATGTATCAAGTAACTACAATAACCTATACAATGCCCCATATAATTTAATAATATCTAGTCCTTTCAATAAGCAAATGATACTTTCTTCCCAAAGAGAAATTAAAGCCCCAAATATATCCAAAGCATCTTATCTCTCTAATTTTTTTCAGTCAGAGGAATTTCACACTGGTGTCTGCTGGGGGTCCAAATTCCTAATTCTGTTGCCGTGTCCTGGCCTGTCTTGCACTGCTGTTTTGTTTTGTTTGGCTTTGGGAAGAAATTCTCAAGTAGAGGAGAGGTTTAGCTCTTGCTGAGATGAAGCTTAGGGCTTCCCTGGTCTTCCCTACTCTGTGCCAGATGCCAAGATCTACAAAGTGGCCAATGAGTGATCATTAGGCCCCTTTCCATAATCTCTCCCCAACCTCCAAACCTCCACAGGTTATTGAGAGGCATCTACTTCCATTCCTCAGATAGTAAGCAGAGATATTGGCATCATCACATCACGTGTGTCTATATCAATCAACCACAGGTGACTGAGCCACGTTATATGTTAATTGCGCTCTATGAGAAGAAACTAGCAATATAGGATCAGGAAGATTCCCAGGCCTTACCCCAATAAGAGGAACTAGAGCATGTATGAGTCATAAGGAATCTAAAAGGGATGAGTCTTTCCAGTTTAAGGTCTAAACTACACACTGGCCAATTAACCTCCTTGGTCCCTTTCCCTCTGGGCTCATACTCTTGGTTCTGTTCCTCTTATTCTTACTACCAAGACTATGGGCAGTAGAAGACATAGAAACCTTTTTTTAAAAAGTAATCTCTACACCCACTGTGGGGTTTGAACTCACGACCCCAAGATCAACAGTCACATGCTCTACTGACTAAGCCAGCCAGGCGCCCCTAGAAAACCTTTTCATAAGACTTGAAGTAGTGATTCTCAACCAGGGGTAGCTTTGTACCCTCCCCCAAACATGCCCAGAGGACATTTGGCAATGCCTGGAAACATTTTTTTTGGTGGTCACAAGTGTGTCAGGGGGAGGTACTACTGACATATACTTGGTAATGGCCAAAGATGCTACTAAACATTCTATAATGTACAGAACAGCTCCCCCAAAAGAGGAACGTCAATACTACTGAAGCTTAGAAACCTTGGCTTAGGGGGCTTAGAGCAGAACATGCCTACTCCCACCAGGCCTTCAATCTTTTAGACTCTATTGAAGTTTCCTCTTAGCCTGCTCAGTAAAGGATAATGGTCTAGGGATGAACATTTCTATTCCACCACCTGCACAGGAAAAAAGGCACAATCCAACAAATAACCCAGTGAAGAAATGGGCAGAAAACATGAATAGACACTTCTCTAAAGAAGACATCCAGATGGCCAACAGGTGCATGAAAAGATGCTCAACGTCGCTCCTCATCAGGGAAATACAAATAAAACCACACTCAGATATCACCTCACGCCAGTCAGAGTGGCCAAAATGAACACATCAGGAGACTATAGATGCTGGAGAGGATGTGGAGAAACGGGAACCCTCTTGCACTGTTGGTGGGAATGCAAATTGGTGCAGCCACTCTGGA
Source organism: Herpailurus yagouaroundi (assembly GCF_014898765.1). Classification (NCBI taxonomy): domain Eukaryota; kingdom Metazoa; phylum Chordata; class Mammalia; order Carnivora; family Felidae; genus Herpailurus; species Herpailurus yagouaroundi. The sequence continues at coordinate 178,276 of NW_024419868.1, forward strand.
AAACAGTGTGGAGGTTCCTCAAAAAATTAAAAATAGACCTACCCTATGACCCAGCAATAGCACTGCTAGGAATTTATCCAAGGGATACAGGAGTACTGATGCATAGGAGCACTTGTATCCCAATGTTTATAGCAGCACTCTCAACAATAGCCAAATTATGGAAAGAGCCTAAATGTCCATCAACTGATGAATGGATAAAGAAATTGTGGTTTATATACACAATGGAGTACTACGTGGCAATGAGAAAGAATGAAATATGGCCCTTTGTAGCAACATGGATGGAACTGGAGAGTGTTATGCCAAGTGAAATAAGCCATACAGAGAAAGACAGATACCATATGGTTTCACTCTTATGTGGATCCTGAGAAACTTAACAGAAACCCATGGGGTAGGGAAAGGAAAAAAAAAAGAGGTTAGAGTGGAAGAGAGCCAAAGCATAAGTGACTCTTAAAAACTGAGAACAAACTGAGGGCTGATGGGGGGCGGGAGGAAGGGGAGGGTGGGTGATGGGTATTGAGGAGGGCACCTTTTGGGATGAGCACTGGGTGTTGTATGGAAACCAACTTGACAATAAACTTCATATATTGAAAAAAAAGATACTTTATGTACATAGCAATGATAAGGATGATAGCAGACTTCTTGTTGGAAACAATATAATCTTTGAGAACAGAAGCTTCCTTCACAAGTAAGCCTTACACTTGAAAGCATTCTACTTTCAAGATCTTTTTTATGGACCTCAGCAAATATTTGTTGGAAAATAAAAAAGTTATTATTCCCATCCACTGTATTTTTCATCTCAGACAATGTACTTTTCATCTCTAGAAGTTGAATTTGGGTCCTTAAAAATATATCTTCCAGTTTCTACTTAACATGCCCACTCTTTACCTTCTTCAACATATAGAATATATTTATAATAGGTGCCTTAATGTCATTTTTTAATAAAGATTTTATTTTAAATAATCTCTACACCCAACATGAGGTTTGAACTCACCTCAAGATCAAGAGTCACATGCTCTACTGACTGAGCCAGCCAGATGCCTCAATGTCATTTTTAATTAATTTTATCATTTGTGTTATTTCTGGGTCTCTTTATATTGATTTTTATCCTTATTTGTTGCATTTTTCTGTGATTGTATATGCATGATTTTTTTCAGGCATGATACTTTTTCATTGGACCCCAGACACTGTGAATTTTACCATGTTGTGCTCTGGATTTTATTTTTTATTCCTTTAAATGATTTTCACCTTTATTATAGGACATAGATAAATTACTTGGAAATGATTTTATCCTTTTGAGGCTTACTTTCAAGCACAGTTTATGAAACCGGAGTAGTCTTTAGTATAGGGCTAATCTTGCCTTACTACTGAAGCAATATGCCCTTGAGTACTTTTCCTGATGTTCCATATGTTTTACGTTTTCTCCATTATGACCATTGGAAATATGAATGATCCTAGCTCTACATGAGCTCCAGGAATTTTTCTCCCTGCTCCTTGCAGGTGATTCTTTCCACAGCCTTGGATAATTTCTTCACATACTTGTGCTAACCAGTATTCAATTGAAGATTCTAGAGGAACTTTCTATGGGTCTCTAGAGTTCTTCCTCTGTGTAGCTCTCTACTCTCCATGCAGCTCTTCCCTCTCTGGCATTTTGCTGTATGAATTCCAGCCATCCTGGCTTCCCTGAATCCTCAGGTCTACTGCCTCAACTTAGGGAAAACACCAACCTCCATTTGAATCCCCTCTCCCTGAACTGTGGCCTGAAAACTCTCTTCAGGGGTCGGGCGGGGCAGTTGTAGAACTTACCTCATTTGTTTTCCATCTCTCAGGGTTTACTTCTCTGTACTGCTTGATGTCCAATGTCTGAAGACATTTTTTTCCCCATATATTTGTCTGTGTTTTTTTTTTTTAGTTGTTTTAAACAGAGGGTAAATCTGGTTCCTGTTATTTTGTCATGGCTGGAAACCCATTGAAGGGTTTTAAGCAGGTAAATGATATGGATGGACCTGTGGGTTAGAAAGATGGCTGATGGGAGAGATAGATTGGTGGTACTGGATCATAGGCTGAGATTGGCAAGGAGGCTGGTGCAATTCAGATCCATGTAAGTAGCATAGTGGAAATCAGGCAGCAAGAGGCACAAACTTAGCCATTCCCAGGACAGGTATCAGGACCAGTCTCTGGGAAGGAGGGAGACAGGGGAGAGCAAGGCTAGGCCCCAGGCCCAATGCACAGGGCAGATTATGTAGATGATAATAAGGCAGAAGATCAGTCACCAAAAATAGGAAACCAAATGAGAAATAAGTTTCAGACAACAATTCTGAGAAAGGGGGAATGCAGAGACAGCTACCTAGGCAAGGTGTGACATCTTAGCTTATGCACTAAAACCCTATGAATGAATAAATGAATGAATGAATGTTTGACTGCATATAGCACTTATTATAAAAATATGCACGTTAATTTGTTCTTCAGTATCCTGTAGCAATTATTGTTTTCATTTTCACTTGTTTATGCCTTATCTCTTCCTCTGTATTCTCTGTCCATAATTGGGGACTATATTTGTGTGCTTCACTTTTTCCCAAGTAGCAGCATTATTATAATTATTTTGCTCAGGTTTCCTGACCCTCAGTCCAATACTCTTTCTTAACTATACCATCATTAACCAGCATTCTTAACAGAAATAGCTTACCAAGGTAATTATAAGGACTCTTTGGCATATGCAAGGAGGCATATGCCTTCTTGAAAAAGCATGCATAGGGGGCGCCTGGGTGGCGCAGTCAGTTAAGCGTCCGACTTCAGCCAGGTCACGATCTTGTGGTCCGTGAGTTCGAGCCCCGCGTCGGGCTCTGGGCTGATGGCTCAGATCCTGGAGCCTGTTTCCGATTCTGTGTCTCCCTCTCTCTCTGCCCCTCCCCCGTTCATGCTCTGTCTCTCTCTGTCCCAGAAATAAAATAAAACGTTGAAAAAAAAATTAAAAAAAAAAAAAAAGAAAAAGCATGCATGGTGTAAAATTGTACAAATCAAAAACAATTTTCTCTCAAGAAATTATGGTAAAAGACTTTATTATGCCATTTACAATTCAGCTAGGTAAAACTTTTGCTATAGAAGTAACATATGCTAACCACCCCTAAATGTACAAACTCCCAAAATAATGAATTGTTATTAAAACTATGGTGTGAATTCTTTCACAGTTTTCTCCAGGTCAACAGGAATAAGTATAACTCATGGTTTTTAATAGCTTTGGTTTGGATATAACACAATTTATTTAACCATTCTTCTATTGACAGGCATGCAGTTTTCTTGGTGCTTTTATTTCTGTAGGATAGACTCTGAACAGTTTGATCAAGGGGTTAAGTGTATGGAGCAGACACAATTAGCTGGTATTTTCCCATTTCTTTCCTGCTAACAGAATGCTAATTTTGTTAAGGTATTAGGCAGAGAACCCTGATCTCAAGGAAGGTGGTCCTACTCCCTGGTCTATATGTGACACGTGATTCAGTTATGGCAAAGGAAATGTATGGGTAAGCTTGCTGGGGGATGTCTGGGAAAAACTGCCTTCCTTCAAAAAAGGAGAGTGGCATGTCCCTTGTTTCCCTGGCCACCATCATTTTCCTTTTCTACCTTTGAATGCAGTTGTGATATCTAGATTCAGCAGCCCATCTTACAAGTATGAAGTAGCAAGCCTAGGGACAAAAAGTCAACATGTCAAACATGGTGGATTAGAAGGACAGGAAAAAATGCCTAGATTCTTGAGACCTTGTTGAGTAGTTGATCCAGTGTTAGCATCTGTGTCCCTCCACATTTCTTGATATGTGATAAAAACAAACCTCTATTTGTTTAACCCATTATCAGTCAGATTTCCTGTCACTTGCAGCCCAAACCATTCTGAACTGATACTGTACATTTTTAATTTTATTAGATTCTTCAGATAACTTTCAAAAAAGATAGTAATGAGTCCCACTTTTATCAGTGATGGATGGAAGCAAGAAAATTACATTCATCTGGGATTTATTTTTGTATATGGCATAAGGTAGGGACTTTCGGTTTTTTCTAGTTGGATGACCAATTTTGAAAACACTGTTTATTACATAAACTATCCCTTTTGCACAGAAATGAACCAGATACCTTATTTTTATTTTTAAATTTTTTTAAGTTTTTATTTTAATTCCAGTTAATGTACAGTGTTATATTAGTTTCAAGTGTACAACATAGTGATTCAACACTATTCAACACTACATCACTCAGTGCTTATCATGACTATTGCACTCTTTAATCCCCATCACCTATTTAACCTATCTCCCCACCCCCCATCCCCTATGGTAACCATCAGTTTGTTCCCTATAATTAAGAATCTGTTTCTTGATTTGTCTCTCTCTCTCTTTTTTCCTCTTTGCTCATTTGTTTTGTTTCTTAAATTCCACATTTGAGTGAAATAATAAGGTACTTGTCTTTCTCTGACTTATTTCACTTAGCATAATACACTCTAGCTCCATCCACGTCATTGCAAATGGCAAGATTTCATTCTTTTTGATGGCTGAGTAATATTCCATTGTATATATACACCACATCTTCTTTATCCATTAATCAGTCGATGGACACTTGGGCTCTCTCCTATTGTTGACAGGGCTGCTATAAACATCAGGGTGCATGTGCCCCTTCAAATCTGTATTTTTTTTTTTGTATACTTTGGGTAAATACCTAGTAGTGCAATTGCTGGGTCATAGGGTAGTTCTATTTTTAACTTTTTGAGGAACCTCCACATTGTTTTCCATAGTGGCTGCACCAGTTTGCATTCCCAGCAACAGTATAAGAGGGTTCCCCTTTATCCACATACTCACCACATACTTTATCCACATACTCACCACATACTCACCACATACTCATCTGTTGTTTCCTGTGTTGTTGATTTTAGCCATTCTGACAGGTGTGAGGTGATATCTCATTGTAGTTTTGATTTGTATTTTCCTGATGGCACGTGATGATGAACATCTTTTCATGTGTCTGTTGACCATCTGGATGTCTTCTTTGGAGAAATGTCTGTTCATGTCTTCTGCCCATTTTTTCTTTTGAGAGACAGAAAAAGACAAAACATGAGCAGGGGAGGAACAGAGAGAGAGGGAGACACAGAATCCTAAGCAGGCTCAGGCTCTGAGCTGTCAGCACAGAGCCTGATGCAGGGCTTGAACCCACGAATCATGAGATCATGACCTGAGCCGAAGTCAGATGCTTAACTGACTGAGCCACCCAGGTGCCCCAACCTCTGAGCATTTGTTATTGGATTATTTGGTTTTGGGTGTTGAGTTTTATAAATTCTTTATATATTTTGGATACTAACCCATTTACAATTGTCCCCCAAAATAATAAGATACCTAGGAATAAACCTAACTAAAGAGGTGAAAGACCTGTACTGTGAAAACTATAAAACAATGATGAAAGTAATTGAAGAGGACATTAAAAAATGGAAAAACTTTCCATGTGCATGGATTGGAAGAACAAATATTGTTAAAATGTCTATACTACCCAAAGTAATCTACACATTTAATGCAATCCCTATCAAAATATCAAAAGCATTTTTCACAGAATTAGAATAATACTAAAATTTGTATGGAACCATGAACGACCTTGAATAGCCATACTAATCTTGAAGAAGAAAAACAAAACTGGAGGCATCACAATTCCAGACTTCAAGTTATATTACAAAGCGGTAGTAATGAAAACAGTATGGTACTGGCACAAAAATAGATGCATAGATCAATGGAACAGAATAGAAAACCCAGAAATAAACCCACAGATATGTGGTCAGCTAATCTTCAACAAAAGCAGGAAAAAATCCAATGGGAAAAAATACAGCCTCTTCAACAAATGGTGTTTGGAAAACTGGACAGCAACATGTAAAAGAAGGAAACTGGATTAATTTCTTACACCATACACGAAAATGAATTCAAAATGGATTAAAGACTTAAATGTGAGACCTGAAACCATAAGAATCCTAGAAGAGAACACAGGCAGTAATGTCTTTGACACTGGTTCTAGCAACTACTTTCTAGATATGCCTCCTGAGGCAAGGGAAACAAAAGCAAAAATGAACTATTGGGACCCTATGAAAATAAAAAGCTTCTGCACATTGATGGAAACAATCAAGAAACTAAAATTCAACCTAGTGAATGGAGAAGATATATGCAAATGACATACCTGAAATAGGTATTTTGATGTTTTCTGTAGTTACTGCTTTTAATTTCTGTATCTTCCTCTCCCACCCCTTTACCCCCCTACCCAGGTTTTATTGCCTCAAGAGAAGGGAATGCAGCAGGATAAAAAGCATGTTTCACTTGCCAATCTTTTTGTTTTTGTGTTTCAAGAGCCCAAGTCCTTAGGGGAAGAGGATTAGGGGCAAATGCAAAATGTCTTAGCCAGAAAATATGAAGGAAGAAGGATTTTACCCAGCTTAGAGATTCTAGCACTCCCTGTACCCTAGGGCTGGGGATAATGTAATGCTATCAGGGAAACCCATGGGTCTTTGGTAGAGGGGACCTATGTCCGGAATCCTGGCACCATCTCTGGATAGACAGAAACACCTGAGAAAATGAGGGGTGTTCTAGGCAGCCTTAACAAAAATTCCCAAGCCACTGGCAGGATCCTAATGCAACAAGGACCTGCTGGACCATAAAGGAACACTGGGTAGGGCCAATGGACCTCTGACTGTTAAGCTGTGTTGCTTGATGGCCAAGGACTTAATGGACTTCTGCTTCCAGGCCTTAGCACCGTGTAATAGCCCAGAATTGTGGCATGAGCCTAGGGTGGAGGAATGTTAAGAAGAATTGAGGTTGGGGCACCTGGGTGGCTCAGGTCATGATCTCGCGGTCCGTGAGTTCGAGCCCCGCGTCGGGCTCTGTGCTGACAGCTCAGAGCCTGTTTTGGATTCTGTGTCTCCCTCTCTCTGACCCTCCCCCATTCATGCTCTGTCTCTCTCTGTCTCAAAAGTAAATAAACGTTAAAAAAATTAAAAAAAAGAATTGAGGTTAAGTTGTATAGTGAAGGAAACAATCAACAAAACTAAAAGCCAATGTACTGAATGGGAGAAGATATTTGTAAATGACATATCTGATAAAGGGTTAGTACCCAAAATATATAAAGAACTGATACAACTCAATACCTAAAAAACAAATAACCTAATGTAAAATGGGCAGAAGATATGAACAGACATTTCTCCAAAGAAGACATACTTTGTCTTCAGACAAATGGCCAACAGACACATGAAAAGATGATCAACAGCACTCATCATCAGAGAAATGCAAATCAAAACTACAACGAGATATTACCTCACACCTGTCAGAATGGCAAAAATCAAAAACACAAGAAACAACAAGTGCTGGCAAGGACATGGAGGAAAAGGAACCTCTTGTACTGGAAATGCAAATTGGTGCAGCCACTGTGGAAAAAAACAGTATGGAAGTCCCTCAAAATATTAAAAATTGAACTATCCTATGATCCAGGAATCATACTACTGGCTATACAGTAAAATACAAAATACAAAATATTAATTCAAATACAAAAACACAAAATACAAATCAAAAATACTAATTCAAAGGGATACATGCATCCCTATGTTTATTGCAGCATTATTTACAATAGCCAAACCTTGGAATCAGCCCAAGTGGTGTCCATCAATTGATAAATGGATAAAGATGTGGTGTGTGTGTGTGTGTGTGTGTGTGTGTGTGTGTGTGTGTGTGTGATGGAATATTACTCAGCCACGAAAAAGAATAAAATCCTGCTTGCCATTTGCAACAACATGGATAGAGCTAGAGAGTATAATGCTAAGCAAAGTAAGTCAGAGAAAGACAAATACCATATGATCTCATTTGTATGTGGAATTTAAGAAACAAAAGAAATGAGCAAAGAAAAAAAAGAGAGAGACAAGCTAAGATACAAACTCTTAACTATAGAGAAGAAACTGATGGTTACCAGAGGGGAGGTGGATGGACGGGTGGGGGAAGTAGGAGATGGGGATTAAAAAGTACACTTATCATGATGAAAAATAAATAAATGAAATGAAAATAAAAAAGAATTGAGGTGGGGTGCCTGGGTGGCTCAGTGGGTTGAGCATCCAACTCTTGATTTCAGCTCTGGTCATGATCACAAAGTTGTGGAATCAAGCCCTGTGTCAGGCTCCATGCTGAGTGGAGCTTGGGATTCTCTCTCTCCCTTTGCCCCTTTTCCCCACTCATGTGTGTGCTCTATCACAAAAAAAAAAAAAAATGAGGTTATTTTACCAGCCTCATAGAAAAGGGAGCTTGGAGACTAAAGTTAAATGGAATCATAGAAAGGTACAACAAAAAGATTGAGAGCAACGGACTCTGAACTAAACTAACTGGGTTCAAATCTTGGTGTGTTACCCTGGCAAGGTATTTAACCTCTTTGTGATTTGGATTAACAATTTAAAAAATGGTTTTAATAATGGTGCTTACCCCATAGGATTTAATGGGTTTGTATAAAGCACATAGTAAATGTTATTTAGTAGTAGTAGTAGTAGTAGTAGTAGTAGTAGTAGTAGTAGTAACCTTAGTGATAGACTCCGATTCATTCCTGATACATGAGGGATTTGTAACAAGACTGTTTTGAAAGACTTACAGAATGTTGGAACAGATACAGAGGGGTCAGTGGAAGGGAAGTTGAAGGGAGAGGAGAGAGGAAGGAAAGAAAGGCAGGCAGGCAAATGCAGCCTTGTTAGTTAGCTCAGGAGACTGAATTCTCTGATTCCCAGAAGCATATACTATGTTAGACTGTACATTTCTAAAATAATTGATCTACTTCTGGAGAGGGAAAGAGTTGTTCCAACACCTCCAACTCAGGCTCTGTATCCTGTCCACATGGAGACTTTGCAGAAGAATTAAGATTCCAGATACTTAGCAAGTTTTAGGAGAAGTGATGCAGGCTTACTCTTTTTTAGGCTAAGTTGTCAAGGCAAAGGCATTTACCTTACCCTCTACCAGCTATATGGCATGGAGAAAAAGACTGTGTCCAGGAAGAGGAGATCAGACTCCATAGTAAGGCTCTAGAAATTGTACTATCTAATCTGAAAGGTGGAGTATTTCTAAGTCAGTTACTAAACTGAAGGTAGCTGCTCATTTCTTGGCTAGGTAATGTTTATTCTTACTCAGGGGACACTCAACTTTTGCTGGAAGGAAGGAGAACCTCCTGGGAGGACATTAACAGATCCTAGATGATTCAGGTAAGAAATTCCCCAGTACCAAAGAAAAGATCACCCAGGTATCCAAGTCCTGGGAATTACTATCTTGATCAGGGGGAATCTGGATGAGAAGTAAATTTTCTTTGCTCTAGTTGCTAAGATTTAATGTGAGAAAGAATGTGGCTGCAATATTTTTGAGATATTAATGGATGTTTTCTTTCCTGTATTTTCCCCCATTTACTCTATCCTTCCCCCACCAAAAAAGTAGTCAGTTTTATGGCATATCTCAGGGGAGGGAGGTGGCAAGGCAGGAAAACAAATACTCTGCCAGTCTCTCTAGCTTCTGTGTTCCAAAAGTGGAAGCCCTAGGGAAGGGGGATTAATGTGCAGGGACAAAGACAAAGTATCTGGGCTAGAAAACTAGAAGGAAGAAAGATTTGCATAATCCTAAAAAAAGATTCTTCTCTTCCTCACTCCCCTCTCCTTGGTGCTTGGGGGTGGGGTAGGAGGTGAGCAAAGAGAGCTCTGTGGGAGGTCAACCAGCATGTACTGCCAGGAGCAACATTTGGTTGGCTAGAAGACTCAAGAGAGGAAGGGCTTTGTAGAATGTCTAGGTAGATGGACCAACAGACAACCTTGGCAATGAGTTCTATGCCCCAAGTATGGTAGAGACATTGGAGAAAACTATAGCACCTGAAAGGACCCATGTGGGCAGAGGGCTGAGCAGTAATTGACAGGATATAAGGACCTGGAAGCATATGACTTTACCCCACTCCCACTCTCTACCCCCATGCCTGAGTACTACATAAAATCCCTAAACTATGACAACGCCTGGGATGAGAGAAAAGAAAATCAAGAATGACTTCTATTGCTTTCCCAATAACCCGGTAAAAGGAGGGCTCCAGGTCAGAAACTGAGTTTCAGAAACAGTCACAACTTTACCTATAGTTGTAGCAGTCAGCTAACTGTTAACTTTGAGGTTCATCTCAGTTCCATTTTGTTAACTGAAGGAGTTAACTTCTTTGTTATAGGGAGAAGAGCAACAGCTAGTAGGGTCATGTAACTAACCTCCCACCCCCACCCCTGCAGGATGCCAGGGTCTAAAAATGGTCCCAGTGAAACCTTTTGTAATTTCACGGCACCAGAGCCTTTACATAAGATGAACTACATCACTGGAAGAATTTTTTCCTGGAATAATGTAAAGCCAAATTACAAGTGGTTAATATTTTTTTAATTAATTAACTAATTCAATATTTATTGCCTGCCTAGAATGTATAAGTAATTTAATAGCATTACAAAACACATTGAGTTTATAATTTCATGGAATTTACATTCCAGTAAAAGAGAGACATATAATAAGCAAATTATCAAATCATATACATATAATATTTTGGGGGGAGTCATAAATGCTGTAAAAAAATGAAACTGGTGGGGCACCTCTGTGGCTCAGTCAGCCAAGTGTCTGATTCTTAATTTCAGCTCAGGTCATGATCCCACAGTTCATGAATTCGAGCTCCACCCTGGGCTCTGCACTGACAGCGAGGAGCCTGCTTGGGATTCTCCCTGTCCCTATCTCTCTCCCCCTCCCCCACTTGCACTCTTTCTCTCTCTCTCAAAATAAATAAACATTTTTAAAAAACTGAGTGAAGGGATAGAGGCGGGAGGCTAATGACAAGTAGTTAATATTTTTAAGTTAAATTTTCTATTTGATGAGTAGAAACATCACAAATGCTATTTGAGAGTCAGTGGAAACCAGTGGGTTAAATAGGAATGTTCCCTGTCATACATTGTTGACTAGCTATAATTTCCCATTCTTCTTTATGCCTATAGTGGCATTTGTTCTGAGTTATGGACAGGTTGCTTCAAATAGAAGAGCATGCGTGTCAATAAAAGGTCTAAATTGAGAAGAGCCTTGCTTGAATGGGGAACAGACTGATTTTCTAATTTCTCAGGTTCGTAAAAGTCACACTATTTTATAGTTATTTAGCAAATCTTTGCTGTCAAAGAGGGACTTCTCAGAAGGGTTCATATCTGAGCAAGTTGAAGGGCTAACATTTCCAGGTATTGTTCTGTACTGATTACATCATTGGGCTCAGAGACAAAAGAATAGATGCAGATCACAACTGAGGAAGGTACCTGTTGATTTTCCTAAAGGTGGATGTGTGTAGTGGTGGTGGGAGCAGGGTGACATTGAGAAATAAAAATTGTTGTTCAATTAAAAAAAATGGTGCCACAAGTTTTCTAGTTAGCATCTCAGGGGAAGTCAGGAGATACAAAGACTTGTAATAGCTTGGTAACCTTTGAAACAGCCCTTTGGTGGTTACTTGGCTATGTTTCCTGTTTTCCTCACAGTACTCAACAATTCCAACAGGGAAAAGAGACTATCTTCAGGGACCGTGAGGAAAGGAGTTTACAAGACTCCATCCATCCTATCGCTAATTTGGAATGCAGAGGTCTTTAAGGTAGAGTGGTGGCACTATTTGAAGAAATTACACCTTGCTCTTCCAAATTTAGCCAGGAAGATCTCCACAGGTGGAATAGTTGGACCTCCTAGCACTGAATTTCATTCCTTTAAAGTCTCTTTCCATTGCCAAAAGTGAATATGGGGATTTGAATTTATTAAGGGCATAGTCTGGTTTCCTTACACGTTCTGGCAATCCTGGCATTAATAAGTGACCTTCAAGAGCAAAGATGTAGAGACAACAAACAGGGCTGCATGGCCTCCCACCATTCCACTCCATTTGGATTCTGGAAACCTCATAGATAAATTTATTGATGGTTTTTTAAAGAGCTGAAAAGGCTGAGGTTCTGAGACCTATAGTAGGAAAAGAAAAAAAACGTGGAGAGAGGAAATTGATATAACTCAGTGATAGGGTCCTGAGGCTGGGAAGTTGATAATATTAGACTGGCATTTTCCACACAGCCTCCTACCCTCAAGGCATCTTTCTAAGACTTGAGGGGCATTTGAAAGAAATCCTGCCCTTTAGGAGCTTTCATTCAGTGGCTCAGATACCAGATGCAGCCTGGGGGATTGAAAAATGCATGGGCTTTGGAGGAAGAACACCTGGGTTCAAGTTCTGGCTCCTCCATACATAGTTGTGTGAATTTGAGCAAGTCATATCCACTTTCCCCTCTTGGGCCTCAGTTTCCTTCTCTGTGGAGCCAGGATTATTCATGCAAGAATGACAGAAACAATTCTGTACAGTGCCTGATACAATGCAGGAAACAGTTGTTAAATAAAGCCGCTGCGCCAAAGTTAACGTGTAGTGAAAGCTTGAAGGAGGTAGCATTCACCACCAACTAGAGGATCTAGGAAGTGAACGGTAGGAGACGGTGAGAGCCAGCTTTACGGGAGGTGGCCTTTTCGCATGCGTGCAGTCTAGGAGACAGCAGGACAGAGAGGGGGCGGGGCTGGCTTCTGAAGGGGTTGCTATGGCACCGAGGGGCCAGGGGAGGGTAACCGAACCCTTAAAACATTGCTCCCTCCCCCACCCGCTACAGCCTAGGCCGAAGGCCATTGTTCCCAGCAAAATGGCGTCGGTAATTTCCCTCCAGGCCAGAGGCCTAAGTAAGGCGGAGGGTGCGAATGGGACTGGAGATGGAAACAAAAACTACAATTCCCAGGGTACACCGCACCTGCCTGCGAGGCGCAAGGCACGTGCCCAGGCCTAGCGGTTACATGCCGTCAAAAATCCGTTTCATAGCTTCCCTTTCCCATCCCCACTTTCGTTGTTGCCCAGCCCCCGCGCGCGCGCACTGCGGTCCTGAGGGGTGGGGGTGGGGATGGGGGGGGAAATGCCGTGGCCGTTGCCCTCGCAACGTAACCGGGAGACCGGTATTTGTAAATCTGTGCTTCGATTTCTAATCCCGAAGCCGGCAGGTATGGGTCTCGCGAGAAAAGCTGGGAGTTGAAAAAAGGGAGTTAGGGGTGGTGGGTGAAAAGGTGCCGGCGGGTATCACATCTCCGCAGAGCTGCTGCATTTAGAGGCTTGCGGATAACAGAGTGGATGGTGGGTGGCTGGGAAGTAGTGTGTGCTTGGACTTTTCTTTTTTGGAGGGGAGGTGGGTAAAGAAGCCATGGAGAGAGATCTTTTGAACACACAGGGGGTGTCACGCGTGTCTCCTCACTGAGATTTTCTTTTTGGAAAGGAGAGAAGCCTTTCTCCTGCTCGACGCGCATCCCTCTCTCCCGCTGCGTTGAAGAGGGCGGGGGAGGAGTGCGCACGCTCTAGTTGGCTAGCCACTGGGCACCTCGCTGCGATGGGGGCTGTTCGGGGTTGGGGCTGCTCCGTCGTCTTTCTCCGCCCCTCCCCCTCCTCTCCTTCCCTCCCCTCCCTTCCCCGCCCCCCACTACCCCTCTCTTCTCTCCAGAATTCCCTGGGTGGAGTACGCGTGCGCCTGCTCTGCTCCCGGGCGAGCGCGAGCTTGGGCTCGTACCCCGCTCCCCTAACCCCGCCCGCTCTTTACCTACCGGCAGTAGCTGGCCCGGTGGGCTCGCGGGAGACTGTCGCGCGCGCACGCGCACACAACGCGGAGCGGAGCTCGAGACATCGAGGAGGGGAGTAAGAAGCATCGGAGGAGGCGATAGAGGAGGAGGCGGTGTGTGTATATGTGTGTGTTCTATGGTGTGGCTCGTCGAGGGGCGAGCGGAGGCTTGAAAGAGGGCGAGGGAGCAGCGAAAAGAGTCAGAGTCTCTGTCCGTGAGAGCTTCTAATCTGGTGAGGGTCCCGGGCCGGCCAAGGCTCTGAGAGAGAGGGAGGAGGCCGGGGGGCGTGTCTGGGATTGGGTTGAGAGATGAATGGGCTAGGGATGAATGGAGGGAGGCAGCGGCGGCCAGGAGTCTGTTAGGAGTAAGCGCCCTAGTGGGGGGCGGCTTGACTGAGGTAGGGTTAATGCCGTCGCCAAGAGGTATGGGACGAGGCCGGGCTTGGGTCTTCGGGGTTCTCGGAGCTGTAGTCCGTGTGAGCGAACAGGCGGAGAGGAAAATTCTAAGGGGGAAAGTGGAGAAGGGCAGGTTTGGGGTTAAGGTGCGCTTTTGTCTTTTTTTCTGTTTTTGTTGGGGGGTGGCAACTTTGGGAGTTGGTGGAAGACTAGGGGATCGGGAAGGTGAGGAGGATACGTGAGGGGGCCCTGGGAGATGGTTGACAAAGGACTGAGTGATCATTTAGGTGAGATTGAGGCTGCTGAAAGAGAAGATCGCTTCGGGTGTGGGAAGTTGAGTTTCAGTGGGCATTGGGGTGGGAGATCGTGGAGAGGGATATTGCTGTCTGATTGTGTAAGTGGGTTAGGTTCAAGAGATTGAGAGGTGTTATTTGGGAATGGGTGACTGACGGTTGCGAATGGGGAGGAGATGGTATGATGGCTTTCGGGTAAAAGTGGTGAGGTGGCTTCAGTGTACTGGAAAGAGGTTTTGTTTGACTAGTTAAGAGTGGTGAAACATTTATGGAGTGGGCTGTGGGTGGAAATCCAGCACGTGTGTATCTCCCTATCTTGGGAGTTGATAGACCCTGTTAAAATGAAATTGAACCCTCAAAACAGATGCGAGTGGTATAGCTATTCCTTCTTAAGCGTTACCTTTGATTGAAGCAATTACATGAATAAATAGCCTTAAAGTTGTGAAAAGGCTTACTCACTTACTATATATACACTTCTGTATAGTAGTGATTGCATCCAATTTGGGGAGGCATTGTTACCTGTTTTTCATTTACAGTAAGTTGTACTACTAAGGTAACTTTTGAAGAGGTCTCAGTATATGACACAGAGCAGCAGGTGTCTTCTAGACAATCTTTAACCTTTAGACTGATGAATTTAAAAATCGTTTGAAGTCAGCAGCCTAAAGGAGGGATACCTTGCATTGAAGGATAGCTAAGATGCACTAAAACTGGTTTTGAATGCTAAAATATATATACGTGATTTTTTTTGTCATTCAGAATTTATTTTGTTTGAAAATTGGCACTTGCTTGTTGGTGTGCGTTTAAATTATAGCAGATTACTAAGGACATTTTGTTCTCGGAATGCATTACTTATCTTCTGGTAGGGATGCTTTGTGATGGTCTCATTCTATTCTGGGTCAAGATTAATAGTTTATGGATTTTTAACTTTTCATGGTTACTTTTTACAAACTTTGCTGACATATATTTATTATCTTGGAAAAGTTGCAAATTTGAGAACATTCTCATGACTTTTTTCTTTTATTCTGCTTTGATGTTGGAAGGAGTGTAATCCTTGTTTTGGCTACCCAGAGTTTAAATACAAAAGTTAATACTATGTTCGTATTCTCTTAGATTAAGATGAATACTTAGTGTAGTAAGCAGTAGAATAGAAGTATAAAAGCACCATGAGAGCCTGGGAATGTTACACCAACTTTGGCAGGCAAGGTAGCCTCCCAGTTTTGAACTAGATGTTCCTGGAGTGGAAGATCTTTCAAGTATTGAGGCTGGGGAGTGGAATGCGATAAGATTGGAATCTTAGATTGAGGCTAGGGTGAAGGATTACCCTGCAGAATTAGGAGCCCTTGACTATTTAAGAAGGAAAATAACATAAACAGATTTTTGGTGTTCATCTCTCTGCCTTCGCTTCTGATGCCCCTGCCCCAAACCCCCTCCCCAACCTGGAATGCTCTCTCTCCCCTTCCCTTTGAATTTTGAACTCATTCTTTTTAGACTAACTTCAGTCATTAGCTATTTCTGAAAGCCTTTCATGCTCCCCCGCCCCCCGCTTCTTTTCTTTTCCCAGCATCCTCCACCAAACTGCATTCGGTGCCCTTCTTTAGTGGTCCCATCACACCTTGTACATATTTTTATTACTGTACTTCTGTTGGTAGGCAAGCAGGAACATATTTGCCTTTTTATACATAAGAGAGAAAGCACAGAAAGATAAGACCTGTCCTGGTAAGTGGTGGACCCTGGAGTTCTGACTTCTAGACCAGCGTTGATCTTCATATCACAAGTCTACATTTGTTGATATAATTATTTTATAGGAGTTAAATTTCTGTAATTTGGACTTTAACTTTCTTCCATAAAGTACACGAATTTTTCATTAAGGTGTCCATTGACTTAGCCAGTAAATGATAAAGCCAGTGGTTGCGTAGAACCAGAGTAGTCAGAAATAAAGAAATGAGAATTGTTATATTACCATAAGATTTCTAGTCAGATAATTTACTTAAAATTAATAGAAGGCCTAAGTTTTTGTGTATATGTCTGTGGGGTGGGGATTGTGTGTAAGAAAAAAACCCTTCCTTTCTCAGCATCCCATCTTAGTATAAGTAGACCAGTTCTATTTGCAGATATACTTGTTTATGTCTCTTGCCTAAAATCCAGAATACTTTCAGAGAGGTGGGTCTTTTCCATTTTTTTGTTTGAGATCATAAAATTTATGGTACTGTTAGGAGATATTTGATGATTGTAAAGGACATCTATAAAAGCATTTATTCAGAAATACCCAAAACTTCAAAAGGAGAATTTGATGCCATTTTAAATTGTTTAGGTAGAGCTTATCATAAGATATTCAGTTTAGAAAATGTTGAGGTTAACTTACTGCAGTAGTGAGCCTTTAATGCTCCTTTCTTCAGGGATATATCATTTTTTTCATTAACAGAAATGAAGTAACATTGTTTTCTGTGTTTTAACCTGGTAACTTTGTATTGTGATAAAATTCACATAACATAAAATGTGCCATTTTAGAATGTACAATTCAATGTCAAGTACCTTCATGATGTTGCATATCTTGTTCCAAAACATTTTCATCACCCCAAAAGGAAACTCTGTACCCATTAAACAGTCACTTCCCATTCCCCTTTCCTCCCAGCCCCTGGCAACCACGAATCTGCCCTCTCTATGGATTTGCTATTCTGGGTATTTCATATAAATGAAGTTATGCAATATATGACCTTTTGTGTCTGGCTTCTTTCACTTTGCATGTTTTTGAGGTTCACTAATGTTGCGGCATGTATCAGTCTTTCATTCCTTTTTTTTTAAGTTTATTTTTTTTTAGTAGTCTCTACACCCATCGTGCGTCTTGAACTCACAGCCCCAAGTTCAAGAGTTGCATGCTCTTCCAACTGAGCCAGCCAGGTGCCCCTATATTTCATTCCTTTTTATGGTTGAATAATATTCCATTGTATGAATATACTACATTTTGTTAATCTATTCATCGGTTCGTAGACATTTGGTATGTTTCTACCTTTTGGCTTTTGTGAGTAATGCTGGTATGAATATTTGTGTATAAGTACTTGAAGAACTGTTTTCAATTCTTTGGGGTATGTACCTAGAAGTAGAATTATTGGGTCATGTAGTAATTCTGTTTAACTTGTTGAGGAACCACCAAACTTTTTCCACAGTGGCTGCACTATTTTACATTTCCACCAGTAATGTATAAGGGTTCTAATCTCTTCACATCCTCACCAACATTTGTTACTTTCTGGATTTTTTTGTTTGTGTGCTTTATGGCCATCCTAAGTGGGTGTGAAATGGGATCTCATTGTGGTTTTAATTTGCCTTTCTCTAATGACTAATGATAGCATCTTTTTTTTTCAATATATGAAGTTTATTGTCAAATTGGTTTCCATACAACACCCAGTGCTCATCCCAAAAGGTGCCCTCCTCAATACCCATCACCCACCCTCCCCTCCTTCCCACCCCCCATCAACCCTCAGTTTGTTCTCAGTTTTTAACAGTCTCTTATGCTTTGGCTCTCTTCCACTCTAACCTCTTTTTTTTTTTTCCTTCCCCTCCCCCATGGGTTTCTGTTAAGTTTCTCAGGATCCACGTAAGAGTGAAACCATTTGGTATCTGTCTTTCTCTGTATGGCTTATTTCACTTAGCATCACACTCTCCAGTTCCATCCATGTTGCTATAAAGGGCGGTATTTCATTCTTTCTCATTGCCATGTAGTACTCCATAGTGTATATAAACCACAATTTTTTTATCCATTCATCAGTTGATGGACATTTCGGCTCTTTCCATAATTTGGCTATTGTTGAGAGTGCTGCTATAAACATTGGGGTACAAGTGCCCCTATGCAATGATAGCATCTTTTATTTTTTTTATTTTTTATTTAAAAAAAATTTTTTTTTCAACGTTTATTTTGGGGACAGAGAGAGACAGAGCATGAACGGGGGAGGGGCAGAGAGAGAGGGAGACACAGAATCGGAAACAGGCTCCAGGCTCCGAGCCATCAGCCCAGAACCTGACGCGGGGCTCGAACTCACGGACCGCGAGATCGTGACCTGGCTGAAGTCGGACGCTTAACCGACTGCGCCACCCAGGCGCCCCGATAGCATCTTTTAATGTGCTCATTGGCTATTTGAATTTCATCTTTGGAGAAATATCTATTTGCCCATTTTATAATTTTTTTATTGTTGACTTGTAAGAGTTTTTTAAAAATATATCTAGGGGCGCCTGGGTGGCTCAGTCGGTTGAGCGTCTGACTTCAGCTCAGGTCATGACCTCACGGTTTGTGAGTTGGAGCTCTGCATCGGGCCTTGTGCTGACAGCTCAGAGCCTGGAGCCTGCTTCTGATTCTGTGTCTCCCCCTCTCTCTCTGTCCCTTTCCCACTCTGTCTCAGAAATAAACATTAAAAAAAATTAAATATATATATGTATATATATTCTAGTTACTAGACCCTGATCAGATATATGATTTGCAAATATTTTCTTCCATTCTCAGTTGTCTTTTTACTTTGTTGATAGTGTCTTTTGATGCACAAAAGTTTTGAAATTTGACGAAATCCAGTTTTTTTTTGTTTCTTATGATTTCAGTGTTATATTTAAGAAACCATTGCCGAATCCACGATGATGAAGATTTTTAACCCCTATTTTTTCTTTGAAGAGTTTTATTGTTTTAGCTTTAATATTGAGGCCTTTGATCCATTTTGAGTTAATTTTTGTATATGGTATAAGGTAAGGGTCCAGCTCTATTCTTTTGCATATGGATTATCTTGAAGTTTTTTTAAATTATAAAATAGATAAGGGGGTGGGAGGTACAGGCTTCCAGTTATGGGAGGAATAAGTCATAGGGATAAAAGGTACACCATAGGGAATATAATTAATGGTATTGTAATATTGTTGTATGGTGACAGATGGTAGCTACACTTGTGGGAGCATAGCATAATGTATAGACTTGTTGAGTCACTATGTTGTATGCCTGAAACTAATGTAACATTGTGTGTCAACTATACTTCAATAAAAATACATAATATACAATACTGTATATGTATTTAAATGAAGCTATTTTTTGGCGATATCTGATTACTTTTTGAGCATTTGTGGAGGAGAAATGTTACTAAATGCATTTTTGAAGGTCATGCCTTATATTTGAAGAGTGGGAATATTCTAAAGCTCTTTATGAGGCAATGAGACTTGCATGATCAGGAAACTTCAATATGGCTAGCTAGACACTCTTATGTTAAAGTGTTGTTTTCCTTTTTTATAAAGAGTAGTATTTTTGTTTTCAGATTGTATAGGTTGAAATCTTAAAAGTAGGAAAAAAGCAGATTTGGTTTATAATTAACCAGAAATTGGCATGGGATTTATCCTAAAAGTAGTCATATCTATGTGTTACATAGATTCTGATTGTGGGCCAGCTTCTTGACCAAAGCACATATCAGTCAGTACTTTTTGGAGACTTTTTATTTGTAGCTTGGGCTATCATCACCTGTACTTGTCCTTTTCATTTAGGAATAACGCAAGATTATTTTAGTTTAGTTGCTTGTAAAAATGAGAATTAAAATTTAGCATAGCACGTTTGGTTGGTAAATCTCAGCCTCAAGTCAAGTATAATTAAAATAGGGATGTTATTTTGAATTGTTTTAAACACTAGGGGATGTGTTTTAATACAAGAATGGGGAATTGGTTTGATCAACTCCAAGACTAGTTCAGTTCTTTTATTTCCAATGCTGCCTGGAGAATAATTTTTATCCTGATGGGCGACTGTCGCATTTCCATTCAGAACTATCATTTGAAGGTTTCTAGCAAGAGACAAAACCCTTGAAGATACGCAGTTTATTTGCTAAGGAACCTTTCAGATGCACTTTTAACTCACTCTGAAGCTGTTAGCCCAAATGAATTTTGTAGTATGACTTACCCAGCATGTTTTTAAAGTTCTACCATTCATTCAACAAATATTTATTGTGTTCCTCCAGTGTGCAGGGTTGATATGTTGGGGGAATAGATGAAAAGGAAGTAAATCAGGCAATGACCCTGTCCTCTTTGAAGTTACATTACAGTGGAAGACAACAGATGGTCAACAGATCTATCAGAAAATAAATGCTGAGAAGAACTTTTTAAAAAAGGTTTTATTTTTAAATAATCTCTACCCCAATGTGGGGCTCAAATCCCCAACCCCGAGATCAAGAGTTGCATGTTCCACTGACTAAGCCAGCCAAGTACCTCAAGAAAAAAAATTTTAAAGGGTGCTGGGATGTTAGAGAGGAGCCTCTTTACCTCAGGTGGTTAGTTTGGAAGTCTTCTTTGAGGAGGTGACTTTGAACAGAGATCAGAATGTTTTTTTTTTTTTTTAATTTGTTTTTCAACGTTTATTTATTTTTGGGACAGAGAGAGACAGAGCATGAACGGGGGAGGGTGAGAGAGAGAGGGAGACACAGAATCGGAAACAGGCTCCAGGCTCTGAGCCATCAGCCCAGAGCCTGACGCGGGGCTCGAACTCATGGACCGCGAGATCGTGACCTGGCTGAAGTCGGGCGCTTAACCGACTGCGCCACCCAGGCGCCCCCAGAGATCTGAATGTTGAGACCAGCAATTCTGAGTATCTCTTTTGTTAATTGTTATTTTGTTGAATTGTTTATTTATCCCTTTTAAACACTATAGGTTTCTTAATATTTAAATGTCTGAGCTACTACTTTTGTTTCTAAGGGGGGGAGAAAACCCAAATACGTTCCTTACGAGAAGAAACTGTTCCCAAATGAAAATGTCACTGGAGTAGGAGTCAGCTTGGGTTCTGGTCTTGCCCTCAGTATGATCTTGTGTAAGTCTAAGCATCGATTACTTCATGTGTTACTAAACAAAACAAAAGCCCTACCTATTTTGCAGAGGTTTTTTGGCTCATTAAATGAGAAAATATGTTTTGTAAATTATATGACATACATGTACATATGAAATGCATTGTAGTCTATTAAAATATTTTTGGAGTCAGAGTTTCTCAACTGAGAAATGATTTCCTACCAAATTAAAGCTTTTATGTCTCTAACCACCTGGTAAATTTTAGCGCCAAAGATCTAAACTCATTGATTAATCAGGAGGGGTTGGGTTCTTAGAAAGTGGTATTGTGGTAAACAGTATATTGGATTTGGAGTTAGAAAACTGGGTTTCCAGAATTCTCCCCTTCACCTACTAGCTTTCTGACTTGGGAAAGATGCTAAAACTTTTCTGAGCCTTCCTAATTTTCAGAATTCAGGGTAATACCAAATAGCTCTCAGACTTGTTGTTAGGAGTAATTCAGTAAAGTAGATAACTTTCTTATGAAAACTATAAAGCAAGGTTTGATAACTTTTTCTGTAAAGGACCAGACTAAATATTTTAAGCTTTGCGGGCCATGAAGTCTGTTGCAACATCTCAACTCTGCTGTTGTAGCAGCCATAGGCAATATATAAATGAATGAGTGTGACTATGTTCCAATAAAACTATTTATGAACACGGAAATATGAATTTTAAATAATTTTTGTGTCATGAAATACTATTCTTTTGATTTTTTTCCCAACCATTTAAAAATATAAAAATCTTTCTTAGCTCACCTGCTGCACAAAATATGGCAGTGAAGTGAGATGGGTTTGGCTTGAGGGCTGCATGTAGTTTTTTATTTTATTTATTTATTTTTTTAATGTTTATTTATTTTTGACAGAGGAAGATAGAGTGTGAGCTGGTGGTGGGGGGTGGGCAGAGAGAAAGGGAGACACAGAATCTGAAGCAGGTTCCAGGCTGTAAGCTGTCAGCACAGAGCCCAACGTGGGGCTCGAACCACAAACCGTGAGATCATGACCTGAGCCGAAATGGGATGCTTAACTGACTGAGCCACCCAGGTGCCCCTGTATGTAGTTTTGCCACCATTGTTATAAAGGGTTAGACAGAATACAGTTTTAATTAGGATAGGTGATTGATAAAGTCAGGCGCCCCAATAAAGATAAATTGTTTATTTTTGATAATGAAAGAAGATGGAGATGATTTCAACCGCTTTTCTAATTTGGACCCAGAAAGTTTTTCACACAAAATGGGCATCTTTAATTGAGGAAATGATCTTTCTAAAGCAAAACTGGATGATGGAAGTGAGTAAGAAGATAGTTTTAGTGTTATAAACTCCTGAGGACTATAATGTGGTTATGCATTGTATGTATCTGTGTAATTCAGGGATATAGTGTTACACATGTGGCTCTAAGTCATATGTGGCGTCATGTTATGAGTAAAGAATGGACTTAGGAATTCAATGCCTGGATTGAATTCTAGCCCTGATTTTCGCTAGCTGTGTGATTTTAGTCAAGTTAATTTTTAAAGCCTAGTTTCTTCATTTGTAAAATGGGAATAAAGATATTATCTGCCTCAAGATTCTGGTGATGATTACATGAGAAAATGCATGAAGGGGCTTACAGTGCTTGGCACAAAGCATTCAATAAGTATTGATTGATGAATTTATTTGGATTTATGTAGTACATACCTTATTTGTTTTCTCCTTCCTTCAGTTATTTTGAGAAGTGATAATATTCTTAACTGGTTCTTTTGTATAGACAATTCTGATAGACAATAGACAATTCTGCCTTAAAGGATTAAAATAACATAGAGGTCCACTAAAGCCTTAAGGTCCACTTTTTTTGCAATTTCCTGCCCCCCAGTGGGTATCCATTGTTAAAAGTTGACTGGGGGGGTGCACCTGGCTGGCTCAGTTGGTGGAGCTTGCAACTCTTGATCTTGGGGTTGTAAGTTCAAGCCCCACATTGGGCGTAGAGATTACTTAAAAATAATAAAAACAAAATCTTTGGAGAAAAGGAGTTGACTGTGAACTTGTACAGTCCTTTTTCATATGTGCATATACAAATAAAAAAATATATTTTATGATTTGCTCTTTTCCCAAAGAATATGACTTAGGGTTCTTTTCATGTCAGTATTTACACGTCACTTCATTCTTTTTAATGAATACATAGTGTTTAATACTACTTGCTTCTTTAACCTGTAGGGTAAGTTAAGAGCATATCTTTCCGGTCTTTTTTATAGGCATTTAAACATACATGAATACATTTAGAAACAAAAGGTTTTGTGGATTTTTTTCACATAAATGATATAAAGATGTATATGTTGTACTATATTTTTTTCACCTAATAGTATGTATATGTAGGAGATTTTTATATATCAGTATGTATCCATCTCTCATTTAAACAGATGTGTATTATTACACATGTACCACTGCTATTTCACCATTCTCTTATAGGTGTATATTTAAGTTCTTTTCAGTATTTTTTGCTATTCCAAACAATGCTTCAGTAAAAGTCCTATGCGTACAAGAATATTTCTCAGGTAGATACTAAAAAGTGGAATTGCTAATGACAAGTATGCATTAAGATACGTGGAATTTGTTGGGGTGCCTGGCTCGCTCAGTTGGTAGAGGTTGCGACTCTTGATCTCAGGGTCATGAGTTCGAGTTCCATGCTGGGCATGGAGCCTACTTAAAGATTTATAAATAGATACTTGGAATTAGTCAAATGAAAAAGCTATTCCAGTTTATCTGCCAAGAGTTTATGAAGTGCTGAATGTCTCATACACTTCTCAAATGTAATATTAACACATTTTTGGGGGGCTCATCTGATGGACAAAAAAATGATATTAAATTATTTGAATTTGCATGTCCCTGCTTACTAAAGAGTTTGAACCATCCTACCATCCATGTATTGGCCATTTGTATTTCTTACTGATTTTTTTTAGTTCTTTATATATTCTGGATAGTAATGCTTTGCTATACGTGTTGCAAATGTTTGCTCCCAATCTGTTGCTTATCTTTTAACCTTGTTCATGGTCAGATGGCCAAATGTGTTAGCTTTTTTATTAATGGTCTTTGCATCTAGTTTTTTTTTTTTTTAATGAAAGCCTTTTTTCAAGTTAGAAATATCTTCATATTTTTCTTTTAATAGTTACATAGTTTTGCTTTTACATTTAGCTCTTTAACCTACCTGGAATTTATTTTTGTGACTGGTTTTTAAGTAGGGCTGTAACATCTCTCCCTCCCCCCCCCATATAGATAGCCAGTTGTTTTGACAACATTTTTTATGCTATCACTGCTGAAACTACATTATTTAGCTGACCATAGCTGTATTGTATTAGTTTTCTTTATATAGTATTGCAAATTTCTTCTTGAGCTTATTCCTAGATGAATATGTTATAGCTTTGTTGCTGTTATGTACAGGATTGTGTGTGTGTGTGTGTGTGTGTGTGTGTGTGTGTGTAAAATCTCAGTGAGCTACCCTTCTTCAAGGCACCCAGCCCTTCCCTCCCCTTCCTAGTGCTGCCCACCTCCAGAATAGTTGTTTTTTAAATTACATTTTCTATCTGATTATTGCTGATATATAGCAAAGCTATTGATTTCTGCTTATTGATTTCATCTTTGGTCTTTCTGTTGCGCTGTCTTGTTAGTTCTTATTATAGTTTTTTAATTGATTTGCTTGGATTTTCTGGATAATCATATAGCCTGCAAGTTTTGGTTTTGTCTCCTGCTTTCCAATATTCATATGTCTTATTTTATTTCCTTAAAGGTAACAGTGATAATAAGAATTCTTGGCTTATTCATGACTTTAATTATTGTTTATGTGAAAGATGCTTAACCTCACTTATAAGATAAATGCTAATTAAAACCACACTGAGATTCCTTTTTTAAATCTATAGGAGTGTTAAAAAATCAAAACATTTGATAACACCTTTTTGTTGTCAAGGCTATGGGGTAAAGGACACTTTCACACATTGCAAGTGGGAGTTTAAATTGGTACAATGCCCATGGAAGGTAGTTTGGCAGCATTATGTAAAGATACACATTTATTATTCTGGATATATTAGCATATTTCAATAAAAGTTAAGTATGTAAATTTCTTTTGATCTAACAATCTCATTTCAGGGAATACATAAATATACACACCCCCCACATACATATATATATATCTATCTATGTATCTATAGATAGATATATATATAGATATATATATAGATAGATATATGCAAAATATGCAACGTTATCTGTCATAACACATAACAGCAAATAATTGAATACTATATACCACATAGGTTTTAAAAAATAAGAATGAGGAACCTCTAAGTGGTGACAGGGAAAAAATATCAAGTTATTGTGACTCTAAACAAAAGTTTGGTATATACTATGCTACTTTTTTTAAATGTTCATTTATTTATTGTGAGAATGAGAGAGAGAGAGAATGAGCACGAGCAGGGAACAGGCAGAGAGAGAGGGAGAGAGAATTCCAGGCAGGCTCTGTGCTGTCAGCGCAGAGCCTGACTTGGGTCTTGATCCCATGACCACGAGATCATGACCTGAGCCAAAAGCAGGAGTTGGTTGTTCAACCAACTGAGCCACCCAGGTGCTCCTTATTTATACTTGATTATTTGCCTAAAGAAACTCTGGAGGGCTACATAAGAATCTAATGAATGGGTTACCTGTTAGGGCAATGGTGGGAGCTAAATGGGTTGGGAGGGAATCTGTTAATTATATACATCTTTGATTTTTTGAATCTTAGGACTGTATTTTTAAAAATTAAAAATGGTTTCTTGAATTATTTCAACTCCTCAAAGAACATTTTTGTTTTTCTTGATCTTTCTTTTCTGTGTTACAGGTTTTTTCCAAATGGCTGTCTCCTGATTCTGTTCGTATTTAAGAATGAGCTAGTAGAAGGGCCGACTGGGAGTTCTGTTGTACTGAGTCAGGGTTGTCAACTGGTAGGCTTTATTTTGGGGTGAGTGGGTGGACAGCTGGCTATTATACTTGGAGAGCCCAGATGCAGGAGGGCAAAGGGCTTTGCTCTGGAGTTCTCTTGTTCATCCTGGTTTGTTGAATTTGATATTCTGCATGCAAGGATTTTTGTCTTTGGTGGAATGGGGAGGAGAGCTCATCAATTGTGTCATAATTCAGACCTTCAGCTAATCCATGTTTTCAGCCTGCTTGCTTGCTTGCTTTCTTTCTTTCTTTCTTTCTTTCTTTCTTTCTTTCTAACTATGGTGCTTTATGGGATCGCTTATCTCTGGGGTTTGGTCTTGCAAGCCTTCTCCCTCCTGGGTTGGAACCCTTTCTGTTATGTATTTTAGGTTGTAGCATCCTTTGATTTACGTTACTCGCAAGCCAGTTCTTTCCTATCTGTTCTCTGTCAGAAATTGTTGAAATCTTGTATTTGCTATGCCATTTTCCATTTGTGTTCTTGACTTATGACTTATACTTTTGTACTTTTATACTATCACTTTCCCAGGGTCTTGGAAAGTACAAGAGATAGAAGTGTTCAGTTCACCTTGGTGAACCAGAAGTCCACAGTAGTATATCTTAAACTTGACTAAACTGTAGGTCCCTTGAGGACAAGGACTGACTTTTTTTCTTTTATCCCCAGACCTTGACAGTGCTTGGCACTTGGTAAATGTTTATTGACATGAATGTACATATATGAGAGAGAGAGGACTGTTAATGGGAAATTTATAATTTTGACTATTTATTTAAAGATTTTTATTGAAGTATACATGGCATACAACACTGTATTCGTTTTAGGTGTACTACATAGTAATTTGACAATTCTATGCATTATTCAGTGCTCACTGCAATAAGTACAGTTACCGTATGTCACCATACAAAGTTATTACAATATAATTGACTATATTCCCTATGCTGTACTTTTCATCTATTTGGCTTCCTTATTTTATAACTGGAAGTTTGTAGCTCTTAATTGCTTTCCCTATTTTGTCTATCCCCTCACCCCCCCCCCTTGTGGCCACCACAAGTTTGTTCTCTGTATTTATGAGTCTGTTTACCTTTGCTGTTTATTTACTCATTAGTTTTGTTTTTTAGATTCCATAAATGAGTGAAATCATATGCTATTTGTCTTTCTCTGTCTGACTTATTTCACCTAGCAGAATACCCTCTTGGTCCATTCATGTTATCATGAATGGCATGATCTCATTCTTTCTTATGGCTAATATTTCATTGTGTGTATATACATACCACATCTTCTTTATCCGTTCTTCTATTGATGGACATTTAGGTTGCTTCTGCATCTGGGCTTTTATAAATAATGCAGTAAACCTAGGTTAGCATGTATCTTTGTGATTTAGTGTTTTTATTTTCTTTAGGTAAATACCCAGTAGTGGAAGCACTGGATCATGTGATACTTCTACTTTTAGTTTTGTGAGGAACCTCCATACTGTTTTCCAGACTTGCTGCACCAGTTTACATTCTGTGCTAGTGTTGCCTTTGCTCCACATCCTTATCGACACTTCTCATTTCTTCTCTTTTTGATACTAGCCATTCTGACAGGTGTGAGGTGATACTGTGGTTTTCATTTGCATTTCCCTGATCATTAGTAATATTGAGTTCCTTTTTTTTAAATGGATTTATTTATTTTTTTTAAATATGAAATGTATTGTCAAATTGGTTTCCATACAACACTCAGTGCTCATCCCAAAAAGTGCCCTCCTCAATACCCATCACCCACCCTCCCCTTCCTCCCATCCCCCATCAACCCTCATTTTGTTCTCAGTTTTTAAGAGTCTCTTATGATTTGACTCCCTCCCTCTCTAACCTCTTTTTTTTTCTTCCCCTCTGTTTTGACTCTTATGTGGATCCTGAGAAACTTAACAGAAGTCCATGGGGGAGGGGAAGAGTTTCCTTTTTAAAAAAAAATAAACTCTACACCCAGTGTGGGGCTCAAATTCATGACCCTGAGATCAAGAGTTGCATGCTCTACTGACTGAGCCAGCCAGGCACCCCATGTTGAGCAGCTTTTCATGTGTCTGCTGGCCATCTCTTTGTCTTCTTTGGAAAAATGTCTATTCAGGTCCTCTGCCAATTTTTAATTGGATTGTTTTCTGTGTTGTGAATTGTAAGAGTTATTTATATATTTTGGATACCAACCTTTATCAGATATGGAATTTGCAAATATTTTCTCCCATTCAGTAGGTTGACTTTATATGTATTCTTTCAATTGCTGATTCCAAAAGTTGAAATTCTTGAGCCATTGATTGACAAAGTACTGATTTTATGCTGAATTTCTCATGGATAGAACTACAGTAAGCTGTGGTAGAAAATTATTTCAGACTTTTAACTCAAATGCTCCAGGATTATATATCAAGCAGGTTAAAGGAGTAGATGTAAGGTAAACTTTGTGAGATTTTCCCTATAGTTTCAATCTCTATAGAGGTGCTTTTGCAGTTATCTTTATACATATTCCTAGTTTATTACTATTTTATGAAGGAAAAAATTGTCACGTAAAGGCTATGATATATAGCTGTTAAATTCAGCAAGAGACTTTTGGTTTGAGGTCTGATTTTTGTGGAGTATTTCACTGAGGTGTGTTTCTGCATTGCTGAATGTAGAAGAGATATTATCCTGGTCACTGAATCAATGCTAACAAGTCTTATTACTGGAAAGCTTTAAAAGAATGTATCATTATCAGCTTTACTAAGTGAGTCTACTGAAAATCATTTAATGTTTTTTAGAGTATTGTTGAATAGTGGTTTATTATAGTGCTGCCCCTAGAGGTTTTTAAGATATAGAAAATAAAAGCTTCTATTTATTGATTATTATATTGTGCCAGGCACTGTGCTAAGTAGTTTATGTGTATATTTTCATCTTATTTTCATATCAGTCCTATGAGATTTCACAAATGAAATCAAGAATGAATGAGTTGAAGTAATTGGCCCCATATCTCCTTTGAGGAATGAGAGGCAAAACCAAGATTTGATTCCAGGTTTCTTCCTCTCCAAAGCCTGTGCTCTGAAACTGTTTTATGGTCAAGAAGGTAGTGGATCCATAACGATCCATTAATGATCCATAATGAAAAGGCCTTAGATATTCTATGCTTAGTGAAGGTCTTGGCCTAGTTTTAAAGATTTATATTCCTTATTTACTGTGTTTATATAAATAATTAAAAAAAATTTTTAATGTTTATTATTTTTGACAGAGAGAGAGACAGAGAGAAAGCAGGGAAGGGGCAGAGAGAGAGGGAGACACAGAATCGGAAGCAGGCTCCAGGCTCTGAGTTGTCAGCACAGAGCCCAGTGCAAGTCTCAAACTCACAGACCATGAGATCATGACCTGAGCTGTAGTCAGCCACCCAACCGACTGAGCCACCCAGGCACCCCTATATAAATAATTTTTTTATGTTTATTTATTTTGAGAGAGGGGAGGTGTAGAAAGAGAAGAAGAGAGAATCTCAAGCTGACAGCTTGGAGCCTGACTTGGGGCTTGATCCTATGAACTGTGAGATCATGACCTGAGCTGAAACCAAGAGTCAGACACTCAATTGACTGAGCCACCCAGGCACCCCGTGTTTGTGTTTCTTATTTGTTATTTATTATTTATCGATGTCAGGTCTTTTCACTTCAGAACAGTGATTCTCAGCCCTGGAGACCAGGATGAAATAAGGAGAATAGACAGAATGGAGGGGGATGAAGGGAAGGTAGAAAGTATAATTTTACAAAGGCATATTGATCTTACATTGGCTTTGATTTTAGTCAAAATATTTTAAGATTCTTAAGGGAGACATCATATTTTATGGAGATATAATTAACATACCATAAAATTCACCAATATATATGTAAATTATTTTTAGTAAATTTATAGAATTATGTAACCTTGATTACAATCTAATTTTAGAACATTAACATCACGCCCTAAAGATCCTTTGTGCCAGTTTGCAGTCAGTCCTGTTCCTATATACCTCAGCCCCAAGTGAAAACTAATCTATTTCCTGTCTCTATAGATTTGCGTATTTTAGACTCTTCGTATAAATGAAAGCATACAGTGTGTGGTCTTTTCCTCTGGCTTCTTTCATTTAGCATAATGTTTTAAAGGTTTATCCTTATTATAGCATGTATCCATAGCTCATTACTTTGCATTGCCAAATAATATTCCATTGCATGGATATAACACATTTTGTTTATCCATCAGTTGACAGACACTTGTATTGTTTCCACCTTTGGCTAATGTGAATAGTGCTGCTATGGACACTTGTGTAGAAGTTTTGTGTGGACATATGTTTTCATTTCTTTGGGGAAGATGGTATCATCTAGTTATTCTATACTTAATTTGAGTAACTGCTAGACTGTGTTCTGAAGCAGCTGCATCATTTTACATTCCCACCAGCAATATATGAGTCTATTTTCTCTACATCCTTACTAACACTTGTTACTCTTTTTTTTTTTTTTTTTTTTTAGAGAGAGAGCACATGTGTAAGCAGGGGAGGGGCAGAGAGAGAGAGAGAGAGAGAGAGAGAGAGAGAGAGAATCGTAAGCAGGCTCCATGCCCAGCACGCAGCCTAACTCGGGGCTTGATCTCATGATAGTGAGATCATGACCTGAGTCGAAATCAAGAGTTGGACACTTAACTGACTGAGCCACCCAGGCACCCTGTCTTCTTTTTTATTGTAGCCATCTTCACAGGTATAAAGTAGTATTTCATTGTGGCTTTGAGTTGCATTTCTCTAATGAATCATGATGTGGAACATCTTTTCATGTGTTTATTGGCTATTTGTATATCTTATTTAGAGAAATGTCTATTCAGATCTCAAGCCCATTGGATTATTTATCTTTTCATTATTGAGTTGTAAGAATTTATTATATATTCTATCAGTCCCTTATCAGATTTGTACATATTTTCTGTTAGTCTCTTTGCTTTTCACCTTCTTGGTGGCATCTTTTGAAGCATAAAAGTTTTAAATTTTGATGAGATCCATCTTCTCAGTTTTCTCTTTTATCACTTGTATTTTTTTTTTCAATATATGAAATTTATTGTCAAATTGGTTTCCATACCACACCCAGTGCTCATCCCACAAGGTGCCCCCCTTTTTTTTTTTTCCTTCCCCTCCCCCATGGGTTTCTGTTAAGTTTCTCAAGATCCACGTAAGAGTGAAACCATTTGGTATCTGTCTTTCTCTGTATGGCTTATTTCACTTAGCATCACACTCTCCAGTTCCATCCATGTTGCTACAAAGGGCCATATTTCATTCTTTCTCATTGCCACATAGTACTCCATTGTGTATATAAACCACAATTTTTTTATCCATTTATCAGTTGATGGACGTTTCGGCTCTTTCCACAATTTGGCTATTGTTGAGAGTATCACTTGTATTTTTGTTGTTGTATTTGGGAAATCATTGCTTAACCCAGAATCAATAAAAATCACTCCAGTATTTTTTTTCCTAAGAACTTACTGTTTTAGCTCTTACATTTAGTCTCTGATCCACTTTGAGTTCATTTTTTTGTATGGTATGAGGTAGGGGCCCAACTTTACTCTTTTGTGTGTAGATATATCCAGTTGCCCCTGCCCCTTTTGTTGAAAGGTTTGTTGAAAGTAACCTTTGTTACTTTTTTGTTAACCTTTGTTACTTTTGTTACTTTTGGTTAGTCACTTTTTTGAAAATCAGTTGACCATAAATGTTAAGGTTTACTTCTAGACTCTCAAATCTATTACATTGACCTACAGTTGACCCTTGAGCAATGTGGGGGTTAGGGGCACCAACCCCTGTGCAGTTGAAAATCTGCATATCTTTTGACTCTCTAGAAACTTACTAGTAACAGTATACCAAAGCTTTACCAATAACAAACAGTTTCTTAACACATATTGTGTATGTTATATGTATCATATACTGTATTCTTACAATAAAATAAGCTACAGAAAAAATGTTAAGAAAATCATAAAGAAGAGAAAGCAATTTCACAGTACTGTACTGTAAAATATTCATGTATAAGTGAACCTGCACAGTTCAAACCCATGTGTTTCAAGGATCAATTATATAGAGCTATCCTTATTCTGTTGTTCATTCCTTTTTTTGTTGTTTATTTATTTATTTTGAGAGAGAAAGAGAGCGAGCACAAGCTGGGGAGGGACAGAGAGAGAGAGAGAGAGAGAGAGAAGGAAAGAGAATCCCAAGCAGGCTCTTCACTGTCAGCACAGAGCCCGAAGTGGGTTTCAAAGTCATGAACTGTGAGACCATGACCCAAGCCGAAATAAAGGGTTGGATACTTAATCGACTGAGCCATTCAGGTGCCCCTCTGTTCATTTCTAATTTAATTCTTTTGTGGTAGGAGAGCATACTTTGTTTGATTTCAGTTCCTTTAAATTTACTGAGATTTATTGTATAGTATATTATTTGCTCTGGAGACTTTTCCATGTGTACTTTAAAAGAATGTATATTTTGCTCTTACTGGGAGTGTTCTGTAGATGGCAGTTAGGTCAAGTTGGTTGGTAGTATTGGCCAAGTTTTCCAGCTTCTTTTTGGTTTTCCATCTGCTTGTTTTCTCCATCACTGAGAATGGGGTATTAAAATCTACTATTATTGAATTCTTTCCTTCTAGTTTTGTGAGTGTATTTTATTTTGGAGCTCTGCTGTTAGATGTGTATATGTTCATAATTGTTATAGTATTCTGATGAATTAATCTTTTTATATTTACAAATGTCCCTGTTTATCTCTAGGAACAATTTTGTCTTAGGTTGGTTTTTAGAATTTAGAAGACTGGGGGAACACTCATTTCCCCATTCCTCTTATTTGTTGCTTCTTAACCTTATAGTTTGGGAAACCAGGTGGCCAAACATGTTAGAATTATCATGCCAGAGCAGCACTACTTGTCCCTCTATTTTTATATTAGGGTTCTGAGTAATATTTATTTGTTTTCAAGAGAGAGAGCACATGAGCAAGGGAGGGGTGGAGGGAGGGAGCGAGGGGGGGAGAGAGAGAGAGAAAGAAAGAGAGAGAATCTTAAGCAGGCTCTACTTTTAGCATGGAGTCTAACGTGGGGCTTGATCTCACAACCATAAGATCATGACCGAAGCCAAAATGAAGAGTCAGACACTTAACTGACTGAGCCACCCAGGTACCCGTAATTTTTAAAAAGAGGTTATGGAGTTAAAAATTTTGGAAGGCTTTTTCTAACTTAAATTATCTAATTTTGCCTATTTTTGTCTGTTTGGAAGTCCTTTTATCTTACTTATGGATCTCTGCTCTTGAGGTTTCTGGATAAGTGACCTTTAAGTTAAGTGAAGTGAATAATATTATTATTACTTAAGAATATCCCACCTAAAATGTTAACATTTGGGGAATGTGAGTGAAGGGTATACTGGATTCTTTGTATATGATTGCAGGTTTTTTTCCAAGTCTAAAATTATGTCAGAATAAGTTAAAGAAAAAAAATCTCTACCTAAGTGAGTCATTGTTAGTTACTTTTTCTCACTTGCAGGTAATGCTAGTCTTATTAGATGATTTTCAAAGTGTATTGATTTGAAAGTGTAACCTCACAGATCAATCCTTAGCTCTGGTATTAACAGTTATGTCCTAGTACTGTCACCTGACAGGCAATTTTCTGGGAGTTTTTATAGACTCTTGCCTCACAATCATGTTCATTTAGATGGTAAATCTTGTATTTAGCATTTCCTTAATGTATCTTGAATCTGTTCCTCTTGTCACTGTTTTCATTCAAACCTCAGCATCTCTTTCCTGGATTATTGCAGTAGCTCTCTAACTGGTCTCCGTGTTTTACATTGTATGGCATAGAAATCCTTGGTGACTGGCTGCCTTTCTGTCCTCATCTGCCCACTTCTAATATGTGAGTAAACTATTCATGGTACCACTCATATGCACTTACTCCATACTGTTTCTTGACTTTGCTTGTGATCTTACCTCTGCTTGGATCAGCTAATTTTCTCTCTTCAAGACTCAGTTTGGGTACCTTTTCCAGGAAACCTTAGATTGTCTGACTTCCGGTTTTTGCATGTAGATATCTAGTAGTCCCAGCATCATTTGTTGAAAAGACTGTTCTTTCTCTTTTGAATTTTCTTGGCACCCTTGTTGAAAATTGATTGACTATGAATATATTTTTTTCTGCTGTTTATTTTTCCTCCATTTATCTATACATCTATCCTTATGCCAGTACCACACTGTCTTAATACTATAGCTTTGTAGTAGGTTTTAAAATTGGTAAGGGTGTGTCCTCCAACTTTGTCCTTTTTTCAAGATTATTTTGGTTTTGGCTATTCTGGGTCCCTTGAAGTTCTATGTGAATTTTACGATAAGCTGGTTAATTTCTGCAAAGAAACCATCTGGGATTTTGATAGGAATTGTGTTAAATGTGTAGAACAATTTAGGGTGTTTCTCCTCATTTTGTTTTAGTTCAGGTTTGTTTTTCTTCAGTTTTTCACATTTGATATTTCTGCGTATTTTTGGTTTGACCTGACAAATTGTGCCTCCTAAGGCACTCAATGTAATAGGCATATAGGCTTAACTTTGTGATACGTGTTTGTGGTGAGAAGAGAAGAATTTTCTTTTATTATTATTTTTTATTTTTTTTAATGTTTATTCATTTTTGAGAGTCAGAGAGAGATAGAGCACAAGTGGGGCATGGGCAGAGAGAGAGAGGGAGACACAGAATTCCAAGCAGGCTCCACACTCAGCACATAGCCCCACGCGGGGGGCCGAACTCACGAACCGTGAGATTATGACCCGAGATCAGACACTTACTTAACCGACTGAGCCACCCAGGTGCCCCAGGAAGAATTTTCTTATTGGTGGTTTGACCATTCATTTGAAACACTTTTTTTCCTTATGTGTTCCACATATTTCCACATGTTCCTTATGGAAAGTTTTAGAAAATACAAGAAAGCAGAAAGAAAATTCATTATTCCACCAGAGTTATGTATGTGTGTATGGAAGCTTGTTGTATATATTTTTTCATTTAACCATATAACATATAGAGAATGTCTTTTTTATTTTATTTTTTTTTTTTGAGAGAGAGCATGCACACGTGCGAGCAGGAGAGAGGCAGAGGAAGAGTGAGAGGGGGAATCTTAAGCAGGCTCTATGCCCAGCATGGAGACCGACACAGCTCTCAGTCTCATGACTGTGACATTATGACCTGAGCCAAAATTAAGAGTTCACGCTTAGTTGACTGAGCCACCTAGACGCCCAGGAATGGTTTTTCATCTCACTAAAAGCTACAGTGTTTTTAATGCTGTGTCAGATCTCATTTTGATATTTAACTAAACCTCTGTTAGGCTTGTGTTTAGGAGAGTTTTTCCAAATTTTAAGTGTTTTAATGAATGTTAAACCTTTGCCCAGATTCTTGACTATTTGCTAAGGCAAGTTCCCATAAGTGGTTCAGAGGATGCATATTTTTAAGTCTTTCGTGCCATTTTTTTGGTATAGCATGTTAATATTTGACAGCAGTTTCTTTCTGTTTATATCTGAATGTAAGCTCATAAACAAGTATTTACATTTTTCAGGACTACTGTTAGATGTTCTTAACAGCATGATTGACAACAGTCAAAAGGTAGAACAATCCAATCCATTGGCCAGATAAATGGAGAAGCAAAATGTGGTATATAAAAACAACGGAATATTGTTGAGTCTTAAAAGGGGATGAAATTATTGGGTGCCTGGGTGGCTCAGTCGGCTAAGCGGCCAACTTTGGCTCGGGTCATGATCTCACAGTTAGTGAGTTTGAGCCCCACATCGGGCTCTGTGCTGACAGCTTGGAGCCTGGAGCCTGCTTCCGATTCTGTCTCTCCCTCTTCCTCTGCTCCTTCCCTGCTTGCACTCTGTCTCACTCTCTCTCTCTCTGAAAATAAATAAACACTAAAAAAAAAGGAATGGAGGGGCGCCTGGGTGGCACAGTCGGTTAAGCGTCTGACTTCAGCCAGGTCACGATCTCGCGGTGGGTGAGTTCGAGCCCCGCATCGGGCTCTGGGCTGATGGCTCAGAGCCTGGAGCCTGTTTCCGATTCTGTGTCTCCCTCTCTCTCTGCCCCTCCCCTGTTCATGCTCTGTCTCTCTCTCTCCCAAAAATAAATAAATGTTGAAAAAAAAATAAAAAAAATTAAAAAAAATTAAAAAAAAGGAATGGAATTCTGATACATGCTACAACATGAATGAACCTTAAACATTATACAGAGTAAAATAAGCCAGACACAAAAGGACAAATATTGTATAATTCCACTTATATGAAATACCTAGAATAAGCAAGTTCATAGGGACATAAAGGAGAATAGAGATTACCAGAGGCTGGGAGGATGAGCAGTTTTAATGGATATAGAATTTCAGTTTGCAATGATGAAAAAGTTCTAGAAATAGATACTGGTAATGGTTGTACAGTGTTGTGAATGTACTTAATGCCACTGAATTGTACACTTAAAAATGGCTAAATGGTAAATTTGATATTAACCATATTTTACCACAATAAAAAATACTACTATTGGATTAATTTCAGAATTTTAGATAAAAACCACTTACTGAGAAATTATGTGCTTATTTTACTTATTGTGTGTTACCTTGTAGCTAAAGGTTTGGATACTTGTTTTAAATATGATTGATTGATAGATGGTGCTGAGAACTAAGTTCCTAGCCAACATTCATGCAGTATGAAGACTTATTGAGCTATATGCCAAGTAGTCTGCTAGGCATTGAGGACTACAGTGGTAAACAAGATAAGACACAGTCCCTGGAGTGTGCTGGTTGCTAAGATTGGACAGAAAAAGAACAAACTTCTTATTAAGAAAAAAGGGATTAAACAATCAGGTGACTTGTTTTCTCCTTAATGATTTCCTTTGTGGGGTGATTTTAAAGTATCCTTCCCCCCCTTCAGGTTGCTATGGAAACATAATGACCACATAAGCGGAAGTCCTTTCTGATAATCCTGATACCTGAGATGTAACTGGACTAAAGAGTGGAACAGGAAAAATTTTAGTGCTAACCTCAATTACAATGGCTACTGATTCAGGAGAGCCAGCTAGCACAGAAGATTCTGAGAAACCTGATGGAGTTTCATTGGAAAACAGAGCTCCTCAGGTTGCAGCAACTTTGACAGTGGAAGCTAGACTAAAAGAAAAAAACAGTACTTTCTCTGCTACTGGGGAAACTACAGAAAGGAAGAGGTTCTTCCGAAAGAGTGTTGAGATGATGGAAGATGATAAAGTTGCTGAATCTTCCTCCAAAGATGAGAGAATGAAGACTGCAACAAATATTCCAAGAGTAGAAAAGCTTCCTACAAATGTGCTGGGAGGTGGACAAGAAGTTAAATATGAACAGTGTTCAAAGGCAACTTCAGAGTCCTCAAAAGATTGTTTGAAGGAGAAAAATGAAAAGGAAATGGAAGAAGAAGCAGAAATGAAGGCTGTAGCTACTTCTCCTAGTGGCAGGTTCCTGAAATTTGACATTGAGCTGGGAAGAGGAGCATTTAAAACAGTATATAAAGGATTGGACACTGAAACATGGGTTGAGGTTGCTTGGTGTGAGCTGCAGGTGGGTATATAATCTTTTTGGTTTTAATAAATTCCAGTTTTAGCAGGCCTGGCCTTCTGAATGATCCAGGATTAATATGTATCATGGATTTAAAAAAAAAAATTGAAAGGCTTGTTCCCCACCTCCCTGAAATGATGCTCTTTCCCTAGATCCTCTTAGCTCCTGGAAGCCTTTTTTCCTCTTGGTCTTTTCCCTTCTCTTGTTTTCCCTTCTGTTTTAAAGGGGGGAAAAGCCTATCAATGCCTTCTTTGGGAAAATGTTCTTAATTTATTAACCTTGGGAAATTTCCCCCAAACTCTTGAGGTCTCATTTTGAAAACTTTTAGTAAATGTATGCCTTATAAGTTAGTTGATTGTTATACTAAATATTTAGGAGTGTGATATGTCAGGGATATATTTAATGCAATTCCTACCTTTTCTCTTTTTATTTCAACAAATTTTTAGGGGTTCATATGGTGTTTTTCAGAACAATGTTATGCTTGATTCTTTGAGGGCTTCTATTAATATAAACTTGCTCAATACCTTTAAATTTACCTCAAAGAGGATCTCTGGAAGGAATAATAACCAGAATCTACTGAGGTTAGTCAACTGGAATGTGTTTAGAAAGGAGAAATGAGAACAACAGAATAGTCGAATTACCTAGATATTTGGTTCCATAATAAATGTTCGTGAGGTACTTTTAACTAATGAAGTGCTAGAAGGGGTTATAATAAGAATAGTTTCAGAGAGATGTAGTTCAAATATAAGGAAAACCTTTGTGACCTCAGTCAGCCCATGGGAAATGCCAGTGTTCACATGAGATGCTTAAAATTAAGATTGAATAAAGCAAGTTGCTAAGTACAGGTTTTTGTTTTTTAAATTCCAGTGGTTTCTGTGCATGTGGATGTGTACATATGTGTTGTGATCTCACCCATTCTGAATTTGCTGTAGGTTACCATTTCCTAACTTTACTGTCTGTCAGAATTAGTGTTTGCTTTATATGCAGATTCCAGAGCATGGTGTCAGAGATTCAGATTCAGTAAGTCTGGGATGGGATGCAAGACTTCAATTTTAACAAGCTTACAAAGTGTTTTGAATGTAGGAAGTCCCTTGACTCTAGGGTGTAAGTTACCTAGCAGTCAAGCCATTCTAGTAGTTCTTCAAAGGTGGGTGCATGTGTGGGTTTGCTTGGCTTTCTTCTCACCCCCTTGTACCCCTTTCAGAATTTTATAAGGTCTGTGACACAGTGGAAATATTAAGTAATATGAGAAAATAAATATCAAAATCACCTGAAATTCCAGTATTTTGAGGATGCTTTACACATTTTAGTATAGATATTTCTGGACTCTTTTTTTTTTATTTTTTGCAAAAATGTATAATATATGACTATTTTTTTCCCCAAACAGTAGGATCTTTAAGGTTTTACAAAACCTTTTCTTTTTACTTATGATGAACATCTTTTCATTACCAGCAATTGTGAGTTTACATCATTATTTTTTAAAAAGTTTTATTTGTCAGAGAAAGAATGCACATGCATAGGGGGGAGGGGCAGAGAGAGAGGGACAAAGAGAGAATCCCAAGCGTGTTCCAGTGCTGTCAGCGTGGAGCCTGATGCGGGACTTGAACCCACGAACCATGAGATCATGACCTGAGCCTAAATCAAGAGTCAGACGCTCAACTGGAAAAGCCACCCAGGTGCCCCATACATCATTATTTTTAATAGTCACCCTTTATAAGTTATTTAATCAGTCATCTGTTGTTGGACCTCTAGAATTTTCTCCAGTTTTTCACTATTATAACCACAGTTGTGATCAACATACTTGTATATATAATGAAAATATGTACATTTTAATTTCATTTCTGCATTGTGACATTGGTAACATTGATCTTTGAGTGATACTCTGTAAATGGAGGAAATAATTTCCATTCACTTGTTAGTAGAATACATAGTAAAGATATGTTAAGTATTTTGCAAATTGTATACTCTAGCTATGTTAAAGGATGTTTAGGTAAAACTTAAAATACTCTAGTGACAAGGACTGCTTAGGGGAGTGCCTTCTATCATTCACCTGTGAAAAGACTAAGAGAGTCCATAAGGTCTTACTACTCAAAACGTGGTCCCTGGAGCAGCAGCGTGGACATCATCTCGGAGTTTGTTTGAACTGCAAGTTCCTAGGTCTCAGACCTACTGAATCAGAATCTGCTTCTTAGTGGCATCTGCAAGGTGATTGGTATGTATAGTAGTGTTTGAAAAGCACTGAAATAAGGGACCAGTCCAAGAGCTAGCTGAATCAGAGGAGGAATTCCTTTAATACACCAACTTGAGCTTTGTATTGTATCATACATACTGATTCCTGATATTTGCTGCAGACTTTCCAAATCAAAATCTCTAAGAGATGGGCCCATGAGACTTATTTTTTGAAAGTTCCCCAGTTGATTGGATACATAGCCAGATTTGGGAATCTCTCCTGTGGAGCAAATGTAAATATATAAAATACATTTTTTAATGATTATTTTTGAGAGAGAGAGAGAGAGAGAGAGAGAGAGAGAGAGAGAGAGAAAGCATGTGTGCACATGTGTATGTGAGTTGGGGGAGGGGCAGAGAGAGGCAGGGACAGAGGATCTAAAGCAGGCTCTGTGTTGATAGCAGAGAGCCCAACGCGGGGCGTGAGCCCACAAACTGCAAGATCATGACCTGAGCCAAACAAAGTCAGATGATTAACCAACTGAGCTACCCAAGCGCCCCTAAAATACATTTTAATTTACACCAAGAACAATTGCAATTTTGTATTCTGAAAGGAATGTCAGAATTAGTGGACTTAATTGGTACAGTTTTTAGACATCACTTCATTTTCTGCTTATTTGGAATTAAGAAAAACTAACTTATGAGTACTATGCAGTTTTTAATGTAGAATATTTCACTTTTTTCCAGTTTTCTTTATATTATAATTAAAGTTTTGTAGAAAAACACCCCATTGAATAGTTTAAGTGTTTAAAGTATTCCAAATTCTTTTCCAACCTTTGTTTATATATATGTGTGTGTGTAGTATATAAAGTATTTCCATACTTTTGTTATCAATTTGATATGTATTTTTTGCTAACATCATTAAAATATTTATATTTTATTGCATTCATACCACCTGTTGCTTAAATCTTCTTCCCTGAAATTAGGCAGTTCTTTTTTTGTTTGTTTAATTTTTTGCATGTTTGATTTGAAAATCACAGCTTAACAAAATCTTTTTATACTTTTTTCTCTTGATGGCATTTCCCCCCACTGTGGATATTTGAGCCTTATGTAACAGTTGCTAAAAGCACCAAATCCATTTGTTTAGAATACATTGACCTTATGGCAGTGAAAAGAACCAGAAAAGATAGATTTTACTGCTGATATTTGACTTTGAGGATGTTAAAAATAAACAAACCCTTTGAAGACATAGGTCAGATTTAGGATTTGGCCATAAACATCTGCATTTTAACAGTTTGTCATAGTTTATGGTTTTGGTAACTTGATTTATACATCAGTGGAAAGGCTGACCTATTGTTCTTTGTAAAGAACTTGGTAAATTCTGATAAATTGGTAATTTACTGTGAGTGAGGCTATCAGTCATAAGTGCTGTTGGGAAGACTGTTTATTTTAGTTCATGATGTTGAAAGACCTGGTCAGATGTTACTGAAAGGCCTGTTTAGTTACTCTTAGAAGGAGTCAGTCACAAGAATTTGTAGTATTTTCCTCTTCTAACAACTTGAGAATCAACAGCACTCCCCTTTTACACGTGGAAACATAACCAGCTTTTTCTTTACTATAATTTGGAAAAACACGTCCACTAGTGTATTTGTCATTTGTTTTATTGATGGAACTGAGTTTGCACATAATGGGGCTATTTTCCAAATGGAGGGACATTTTTTTATTTGACTTTCTAAAATGTATTTGACTGTTCTTGTAATAAGCTTCACTGTAGGGTCACATATGTGATTGTGTGCTTCTCAGGGTAATTAAATGGGCCTCCTTTTCTATTTTAACCTAAAAAAATTTTAAATTTTAATCCCAATATGGTTAACATACAGTGTTATGTTAGTTTCAGGTATATAATTCCATACATCACCCAGTGCTCATCAGGACAAGTGCACTCCTAAATCCCTCTCATCTATTTAACTCATCCCCCTACCCACCTCCCATCTGGTAATAACCATCAGTTTGTTTTGTATAGTTAGTGTCTGTTTCTTGATTTTCCTCTCACCACTCTCTTCTTTTTTTCCCTTTGCTTGTTTGTTTTGTTTTCTTAAATCTGACACTATGAGTGAAATCATATAGTATTTGTCTTTCTCGGAGTTATTTCACTTAGCATTATACTCTCTATCTCCTAATGGGCCTCTTTTAAGTAGCATCTAACAAATAGAGCACTAACAAGTCTACCTATAGTCTCTGAGCTGAACCAAAAATGGCACTGAAAAGAAAGATTTTTTTAAATATGAAATTTGTTGTCAAATTGGTTTAAGATAGATTTTTTAAAAAAGACACAGTTGACTGTAGCAAGTTGACCTGTTAAGTGAGCATTCTAATGCTCTTTCATTATAGTAGTGAATGTATTCAGGGCAGTGCAATGGAAGTAGCAGTTTAAATATCCGTATTTGTACACCCATCAAAATTGTGGGGAAACTTGTTTCCATTTTATTTTCATTTATCATCTAAAAGCACTTTGGGGAAAAGTGTATTTTTCAATACCAGCCCGACATTTAATTGTAAAATTAGAATTAGATAATAATATGAAAACAGCTGAACTTCCAAAAAAATAAAGAATAAAAAAATAAATGCTATAATTTCTATTTTTGAATAAATATTGTAGTCCCAAAGTATTCACTCTGGGATACTTTTGCTCTCAAAATATTTTGTTTTGGCTCTCTTGGAAATGTTTCCAGATTCTGTTTGAGCCACACACAAAAATGCTCCATTACATATATAACATACCCAAAATAGTGTTACTCAGTTTGATTCCCTCACTCTCTTCTGACCTAGCTCTCAAAGTGTAATATTCTCATGGATAAAGAAGATTACATTGAAGGGAGGAAGGATAAAGCTTGTTGCTTAAATATATATGTGCTTGTCTTTTTGTTTAAAAACTAGTCATGTAACTTTATCAAGTATAAACCAAAGGCAGGTATTTTCATAAAATGACAAAGTGTGAGAGTAGAAGGAGACAGACTTGGTTTGGGAAATAACATTTATTTTCCTAGTTAGTTCAGAGTTCGTTTTGAGCTAACTATCTGTTTGATAGATAAAATAAATTGATACATCTAGTAGTCTGAATAATTGCACTACAAAGATGTCCATGTCCTAATCCCTGGAATTTATGAATATTTTACCTTAAATTGCAAACAGGAGTTTATAGATGCAATTAAAGATTTTGTGGTGGGTAGATCATCCTACATTATCTGGGTGGGCCAAAGGTAATCACAAAGATCCTTAGAGGGGAAGGATTGTCATAGTCCAAAGGAGCTCTGACAGTGGAAGCAGAGGTTGGAGTGAGGCGATTGATGGCAGTGGGCAATGAACCAAGGAATGTGGGCAACCTTTAAAAGCTAGAAAAGACAAGGAAACATTCTTCCTTAGAGCATGCAGAAGGAACACAACCTTGCCAATTACCTTGATTTCAGTCCAGTGAGACTCATTTTGGACATCTGATCTCCGTAAGTGGAAGGTAATAAATTTGTGTTGTTTTAAACCACTAAATTTGTGGCAATTTATTAAAACCAAAATAAGAAATGAATACAATACACACAGCTGCCATTCATTCATTTGTTCATTCATTCAACAAATACTCAGTTCTACAATGTGTCAGAACTGTGCTAAGTGCTAGGGTCATACTGGGGAGAAAAAGCAGACACAGGCCCTATTTTCATAAAACTTACAGTAGACGGAATTTATACTCAGTAATAAGAAATCTTGGAAATTGGAATTAGTGAAAAGATCAAAGGTCTGTTAAATATAGGTTTGTTTGAAGGAAATGGTAGGGTTGGGAGTATCGGGCAACAGGGATACCAT
Organism: Herpailurus yagouaroundi; assembly: GCF_014898765.1. Taxonomy (NCBI): domain Eukaryota; kingdom Metazoa; phylum Chordata; class Mammalia; order Carnivora; family Felidae; genus Herpailurus; species Herpailurus yagouaroundi. The sequence goes on from NW_024419868.1 coordinate 221,954, forward strand.
TCCTTTACTACTTAGTTTTCTTTTTTTAACTTTTTATTTTGAGATAATTTGCTACTAACTGAAGAATTTGAAAGATAGCATAGAAAGTTCCTGTATGCCCTTCACTCACTTTCCCCTTATGTTAATATCTTAACCAGAGAAAATTGATCAAAACTTAAGAAATTAAAATTAGTATAGTACTATTGACTGAAGTACAGAATTTATTTGGATTTTGCCAGTTTTCCCACTGATGTGCTTTATCAATGTGGTGATCGATTTAGGGTCCCACATTGCATTTAGGTGCTACATCCTCTTAGTCTCTTCCAGTCTGTGACAGTTCTTCAGTCATGTTTTTTATGATCTTAAACTTAAAAAAATTTTTAATGTTTATTTATTTTTGAGAGAGAGAGAGAGGGCCAGAAAGAGGTAGATAGAGGATCTGAAGCAGGCTTTACAATGTGAGCACAGAGCCCAACACGGGGCTTGAACTAATTGTGAGATCATGACCTGAGCTGAAGTTAAGAATCAGTCGCTTAACCCGCTGAGCCACCCAGGTGCCCCTGATCATGAACTTTTAGAGTATGGCTCAGTTTTTTTATAGAATGTCTCTTCATTGGGGTTTGTCATGTTTTCTCATTATTAGATTTAGGTTATGAATTTTGAGAAGAATACCAGAGAGGTGATACAACCTTCTCAGTGCATCATAGCAGAGGGTACATGATGTTGGTGTGGATTACTGGTAATGATAACCTGATCACTTGGTTAAGGTGGTTTCTAATAGATTTTCTGTACTGTAAAATTAATAAATTTTCCTTTGTAGATTAATACATACCTTGGGAGGAGATACTTTGAAACTATGCAAGTATCTGTTTCTCCTTAAACTTTGTCCAATTGTTTTGGCAACAATTGGTGTATATCTTGCCTGTAATAAGTATTACTGTGGTATTCTAATGGTGATTTTCTACTTGCCACATTCCTTCCACAGTTATTAATTGGAATTAACTCTTAGTTTTATGTGGTTTCTTCCTAAGTATGACCATTAAGTTTCTAAAAGCCCAACAATTGGGGAATTTGTCATTGAGGAACTTTAGTATATTTTAAATTATTAATAATGACATCATACACTTTCCATTTTTCAAAATTAATGTTAATTGTGCACTGTATAAGTACCTGGATAGGTACTTAATTTGAATATTTTATTTAGTCTTTGCAATAGTTCTATGCGATAGAGATGATTAGTTTTCAGATGGTAGAACTGAGGTTTAGATACATTCAGTAACTTGCCCAAAGGGGTAGAGAGCAGTGATTTGTATTCATCAGTGGTATATAAGAAACATTTATATAGATGATTTCCCTCTCATCTTTTGTTTTAATCATTTTAGAACAATTTCTTAAATGGACCCTGTTTAAGGTTCTTCAAATTAAACTACTAAGGCTCAATGGATACTTAATAGTGTCATTTAAGGACACACCCTGGCTTGGGGCCTCTGAGGAACAGTTTAATGGCTGGGTTGCCTTGGTTCAGTGTCTGGCCCTCGTCTTTTGTCTGTGTCCAGAGATGGTTAGACATGTTGGGGAGACTAACTTGCACTAATTCAAAAGCCTAAATCTAGTACACAAGTTTATTAATTTAGAATGAAGAATACAGTTGGTAGGTCAAATGTTCTGTTTGGTCTGTGGGCTAGATACACGGGACACTAAATTATAATGAGAAAGTGGCTTGGCAAGAATAGAGTCAGAACAAAGGAACTAGATGTTCCTGTGTGTGTTCTTCTGCCACGACCATAGACCAAGTAAATGAACTGTATGCTCAGGTCCTGTCTGAATGAGGACATCCTCTTTGTTCAACAGTACTGGTAGACAAGTGAACCTGGTTCTGTATTTGGTTCATTCACCTTCCCATGCGCTATCTTGACTACCATGGATGAGCACTATTTTTAAAGGAATTGATACTGTAGCTAAGAGCTTTAACATGCTAATTAATGGCCAGACTCTGACTGTTACATGCTGATTTTTTTATTAGTACTTTGATGTTACCATTTACAGATTATTGTTATCTTTTAGTTCTGAGACTCTATACCATCTCTCCAAGGAAAGTGGTTTGTGAATGAGGTATCTGCAATCGTTGCTGTGAATACTGTTGATGAGAGGCAAAGCAATGAACTAGAAAGTGCTCAGGATTCAGAATATGGCAGACCTGGGTTCCATTGTTGCCTGTGCCAGTTGGGTACCTTGGGCAAGATAAACAACTTAACAGTTTGGAAACTTAGCTTTTTACTTTTCAAAAAAGAATTAGAATTAATATTTCTGATATGCAAAGGACAATAAAGAATAACATGATGGAAACTGGGTATCTACTGCTCAGCTTGAGAAAAAAAATGTTGAGGATCAGAGATAATTATTATAAAACATGTGGTACGTGTTTGAGTGTTCAGTAAATGATAGTGATAAAATACTGAGCAACCTCATATTTATCCAGAATATTTATTGATAGACTGCTTTGTAAGTTAAACACCATTTTGAAGCCTTCATTGAACTTGTTATAATACTTGAACAAGTTATAATACAGCTTTTATAACATTGTTGATGATTTCTTCCTTCACATTTGCAGAAACAGAGCCACATAGCCTCTGACCTGGTTATGTAGTTCATTGTTGATGTTTGCATTAAGAGACATAGCTGATAAGGCCATAGTTGACCTTTTGGAAATGAAATACTTCTTTGTTTTGTTGTTTTTATTTTTTAATAGTTTTTATTTAAATTCCAGTTAGTTAACATACAAAAAGAAGAAGAAAAACCAGTATTGCACTGTATGTTAACTAACTAAAGTTTAAGTAAAACAAAGAGGGGCGCCTGTGTGGCTCAGTTGGTTAAACATTCGATTCTTGGTTTCGGCTCAGGTCATGATCTTATGGTTGTTGGAATAGAGCCCCACACAGCATGGAGCCTGTTTGAGATTTTCTCTCTCTCTCTCTCTCTCTCTCTCTCTCTCTCGCTGCCCCCCCCCACTTCCCTGCTCATGCATGCTCTCTCTCTCAAATAAAAAAAAGAAAAGAAAAAGAAAAATCAGTTAACATACAGTGTAATATTAGTTTCAGGTGTACAGTATAGTGATTCATCAATTCCATACAACATCTGGTGCTCATCATAAGTGCACTCCTTAATTCCCATCATCTACTTCAGCCATTCCCCACATACCTTCCCTCTGGTAGCTATCAGTTCTCCATAGTCAGGAGTCTGTTTCTTGATTTGCCTTCCTCTCTCTTCTTTTCCCTTTGCTCATTTGTTTTGTATCTTAAATTCCACATATGAGTGAAATCATATAGTATTTGTCTTTTGCTGGCCAACTTATTTCACTTAGCATTATACTCTCTAGCTCCATCCATGTCATTGCAAATGGCAAAATACCATTCTTTTTAATGGCTGAGTTATATTCCATTATATGTGTGTGTGTGTGTGTGTGTGTGTGTGTGTGTGTGTGTACAGCCCACATTGACGAATGGATAAAGAAGATGCCATGTATATATATGTGTGTGTGTGTGTGATATACATATCCATTAGTTGATGGACACTTGGGCTGTTTCCATAACTTGGCTACTGTAGATAATGCCACTGTAAACATCAGGGTGCATGTATCCCTTTGAATTAGTATATTTGTATCCTTTGGGTAAATACCTAGTAGTGCAATTACTGGGTCATAGGGTAGTTCTATTTTTAACTTTTTGAGGAACCTCCACACTGTTTTCTGCAGTGGCTGCAGCAGTTTGCATTCCCACCAACAGTGCAAGAGAGTTCTCCTTTCTGCACATCCTCACCAACACCTGTTATTGACTGTGTTGTTGATTTTAGCCATTCTGACAAGTGGGAGGTGATATCTCATTGTAGTTTTGATTTGAATTTCCCTGACCATCAGTGATGTTGAGCATCTTTTCACATGTCTGTTGGCCATCTGTATGTCTTTTTTAGAATGAAATGCTTCTTATCTTGAATAAATACATATGCATGTTAGTCATGTTGGTACTATGCCTTATCTCAGGAAAGATTTTGTATATGTTGTTAGCATTCCATATATTATGATAGATTAAGTGCTTAGTTAACATTCACAAAAAGATAGTATTTCTTTTTTAAAAAATTTTTTTTAAAGTTTATTTTGAGAGAGAGTACAAATTGGAGAGGGGCAGAGAGAAATGGAGAGAGAGAGAGTCCCAAGCAGGCTCTTCACTGCCATTGCAGAGCCTGATGGCGGGGCTCGAACCCACGAAACTGTGATGTCATGACCTGAGCTGAAATGAAGAGCTGGACACTCAACTTACTGAGCCACACAGGCACCCCCAAGACAGTATTTCTTTTTAAAGTAGTGTGGAGTAGTTGAAGTCAATTTGGCAAATTTGTATTTGACTTCTTTTATTATTATTTTTTAATGTTTATCTTTGAGAGAGAGACAGAGAGCAAGCAGGGGAGGGGCAGAGAAAGAGGGAGACACAGAATCTGAAGCGGGCTCCAGGCTCTGAGCTGTCAGCCCAGACCCCGACACGGGGCTCAAACTTACAAACTATGAGATCATGACCTGAGCTGAAGTTGGACGCTTAACTGGCTGAGCCACCTAGGTGCTCCATGTATTTGACTTCTATTATATCCAGTTATATAATTTAATAATATTGAAAAATTGGTACTTGATACTTTTTTGGTCACCTTACCTAGAGACAGTAAGATTTAGGGATCATTTTTATATAATTTTCCTGACTTCTGTATCAACTCCATTAGCTATCACTGCTTTCTGATTTGCCTTTTGTGTTTCATAATTTCTTTTTTTGTATAAGAACTCTCATTGGTGATGTGTGAAAGTTACCGTATTAAAGTGGTTATCATAATACAGCATTGTGTGTGTGTGTGTGTGTGTGTGTGTGTGTGTGTCAGTGTGTGTTTAAAGGAAGATTACTGTAGTAGCTGAAAGCTGTTCTCTGGATTTTGGTGCTAGTTTGGCAGGTTTACTTTCCACTCACTGAATTATAAGTGGACCTTGGAAGATCTTGGCTATACCTTTTCAGTGGACCTTACCTCCAGCAATACATCTGGGACAGCAGTTGTAATTTTGTAAAGTTCTTTACTCTTAATGCTGACTACTTTTGATTCCTAGGATCAGAGGATAAGATGGAGTAGTTTAGTTTGGAACATGAATGACTTGTATTCTACTAATTTAATCAAGGCATCAAATTTTATTCATTATTCTTCAGAATAGATCTGCTGATCTATCACAAGTGGATGACTTCCAGCTAATTACAGGGACATTTAGGACTTAATTAGTCCTCTTAAGTTAGAAAAGCATAAACATTTATGTCCAGGTCTTCTTTTTTTGAAATGTTTATTTTTGAGAGAGAGAGAAAGAGTGTGCAAGCAGGGGAGGGGCAGAGAGAGAGGGAGACCCAGAATCTGAAGCAGGCTCCAGGCTCTGAGCTGCAGCATGGAACCCAATGGGGGTGGGGCTTGAACTCATGAACTTTGAGATCGTGACCTGAGCTGAAGTCAGACGCTTAACTGACTGAGCCACCCAGGTGCTCCTTCCAGGTCTCTTCTAAGTGTAGTATCTTTTGTTCTTGTTCTTTGAGTTCCGTAACTCTTTTAGCATTTTCTTTATATAACATTGCATAAGTTTAAAGCGTATACTGTGTTGGCTTGATACATTTATATATTGCAATGTGATTGCTACAGTAGCATTAGCTAACACTTTTGTCATGTCACATATTTATCATTTCTTTTTTGTGTTGAAAGCAGTTAAGATTTAGTCTGTTAGCAACTTTGAAGTTTATAATATTGTTGGCTATAATCACAATATCGTACATTAGATCTTCACAGCTTACTTATTTACTAGTTGTACATTTATATCCTTAGACAACATATCCCAAATTCCCTCTGTACCACCCACCCCCTGGTAACTGCTATTCTACTCTGTTTTTACAAATTCATTTTTTAGATTCCACATATAAGTGATATGACACACTGTTTGTGTCTCAGATATCTACACACCCATTTTCATTGCAGCATTGTTCATAATAGCCAAGATATGGAAACATCTTAAGTGTCTGTCAGCAGATGAATGCATAAAGAAGATGTGATGCATATATACACACAATGGAATATTATTTAGATATATGCAATGGAATATTATTTAGCCACAAGAAAGCAGGAAATCCTGCCTTTGTGACAACATGGATGGATCTGGAAGGCATTATGCTAAGTGAGATAAGTCAGATAGAGAAAGACAAATAACATATTAATTCCTTACCTCTTTTTTAAAATATTTTTTTGTTGTGGCACAATGTACATAACATTAAAATTTACCATTTTAGGGGCGCCTGGATGGCGCAGTCGGTTAAGCGTCCGACTTCAGCCAGGTCACAATCTTGCGGTCCGTGAGTTCGAGCCCCGCATCAGGCTCTGGGCTGATGGCTCAGAGCCTGGAGCCTGTTTCCGATTCTGTGTCTCCCTCTCTCTCTGCCCCTCGCCCGTTCATGCTCTGTCTCTCTCTGTCCCAAAAATAAATAAACGTTGAAAAAAAAATAAAAAAAATAAAAATAAATAAAATTTACCATTTTACCCATTTTAAGTGCACAATTCAGTGGCATTAAGTATATTCACATTGTTTTACAACCATTACCACCTCCCATCTCCAGAACTTTTAAACATCCCAAACTGAAGCTCTATACCCATTAATCAATAATTCCCCTTTCCCCACTCTCCTAGCCCCTGGTAACTACTATTGTACTTTCTGTCTCTATGAATTTGCCTATTCTAGGTACCTTCTAAAAGTGGAATCCTACAATATTTGCCTTTTTGTGTCTGGGTTATTCCACTTAGCATAACCTTTTCAAGTTTCATCCATGTTGTAGCATGTATTAAAGTTTTATTCCTTTTTAAGGCATTTAAGGCATACATTCCATTGTATGTATATACCACATTTGTTTTATCCGTTTATCCATTGATGTACATTTCTGTTGTTTCTTCTGACTATGATGAATAATGCTGTCATAAACATTAGTGTGTAAATATCTGTTTAAGTCCCTGCTTTTAATTCTTTTTGGTATATATCTAGAAGTGGATTTGCTGGATCATATGGTAATTCTATGTTTAATTTTTCAGAAACTGCCATACTATTTTCACAGTGGCTGTAGCATTTTACATTCCTGCTAGCAATGTACAAGGGTTCCAGTTTTTCTACATCTTTGCCAACTCTTTGTTATTTTGTTTTTTGTTTTGTTTGGTTTGTTTTTTTAAAATAGCATCGTGGGGCGCCTGGGTGGCGCAGTCGGTTAAGCGTCCGGCTTCAGCCAGGTCACGATCTCGCGGTCCGGGAGTTCGAGCCCCGCGTCAGGCTCTGGGCTGATGGCTCAGAGCCTGGAGCCTGTTTCTGATCCTGTGTCTCCCTCTCTCTCTGCCCCTCCCCCGTTCATGCTCTGTCTCTCTCTGTCCCAAAAATAAATAAAAACATTGAAAAAAAAAATTTTTAAAAAAAAAATAAAATAAAAAAAAAAAAAAAAAAAAAAAATAAAATAGCATCGTGTTGGTCTCAGTGCTGACAGCGCAGAGCCTGCTAGGGATTCTCTCCTTTTCTCTGCCCCTCCTCTCTTTCTCTCTCTCTCTCTCTCTCTCTCTCTCTCTCTCTGTCAAAATAAATACATGAAACATAGCCATCCTAATAGATGTGAAGTGCTATCTCATTCTGGTTTTGATTTCCATTTCCCTAGTGACTAGTGACGTTGAGCCTCTTTTCAAGTGCTTACTATCAATTTATATTTCATTCTTTGGAGAAATAACTATTCAAGTCCTTTACCAATTTTTAAATTGGGTTGTTTGTTTTTTTGGTTGTTGTATTTATGGTTGTTGAGTTGTCAGAGTTCTTTATATGATCTGAATATTATCCCTCATCAGATATATGAATTGCAAGTGTTTTCTCCTATACTGTGGATTGTCTTTTCATTCTTTTAATAGTACTTTGATGTACAAAAGTTTTAAATTTTGACTAAGTCCAATATATCTAATTTTTCTTATCTCTATCCTTTTGGTGTCATATCCAAAAATTTATTGTTGCACCCAATATCATGAAGCTTTCCTCTATTTTTTCTTCTAGAAGTTTTTTTTTTTTTTTTAATTTTTAGCTCTTATGTTTAGGTCTTTGATACATTTTGAGTTAATTTTTGTATATGGTGTAAGCTAAGAGTCCAACTTTACGTTTTTTGCATGCAGATACCCAGTTTGCCCAACCATTTGTTGAAGAGACTGTCCTTTTCCCATTGATTGATCTTGGCATCATTGTTGAAAATCATTTATTTGACCATATATGCAAGGGATTATTCCTGGCTCTGTAGTCTCATTGATCTTTTTGTCTGCCTTTATGCCAGTATCACACTGTTTTGATTACTGTAGTTTTATAGTAAGTTTTTTAAATCAGGAACTCCAACTTTGTTCTTTTTCAAGATTATTTTGGGAATTTGAGGTCTTTGAGATTCCACATGAATTTTAGGATTTTTTAAAATTTATGCAGATAATGTCATTGGGATTTTGATAGGGACTGCATTGTATATCATGCATTATGAACATATTTGATTTAGCACATGATATACTTAATTTTACTACTTCCATTTTATTTTAGGTTCTTTATATATTTTACTTTTTGTTTCCTTTATTCCTGTTGACTTAGATCACATTTTTTTTTATTTTTACAACTTGTTAGCTTCTTTTTCATAGCACTGAAAATCAAACACTAATAAACTAATTCAGCAAAGTTGTAGGATACAAAACCAACACTCAAAAATCAGTTGTGTTTCTGTACTGAAATTAATAACCCAAAAAGGAAATTAAGAAAACAATTCCATTTATAATAGCATCAAAAAGAACAAAATATGTAGGAAGAAATTTAATTAAAGGGGTGAAAGACTTGTAACACTGAAAACTACAAAACATTGCTAAATTTATTTTTTAATTTTTTTTAATGTTTTTATTTATTTTTGAGAGACAGAGAGCATGAGTGAGGGAGGGGAAGAGAGAGAGGGAGACACAGGATTTGAAGCAGGCTCCAGGCTCTGAGCTGGCAGCACAGAGCCTGACCCAGGGCTGGAACTCACGAACCATGAGATCATGACCTGAGCTGAAGTCGGACACTTAACCGACTGAGCCAGCCAGGTGCCCCAAAACATTGCTAAATTTATTTATTTATTTATTTATTTATTTTTAATTTTTTTAATTTATTTTTGAGACAGAGACAGAGCATGAACGGGGGGAGGGTCAGAGAGAGAGGGAGACACATAATCCAAGCAGGCTCCAGGCTCCGAGCTGTCAGCACAGAGCCCGATGCGGGGCTCGAACTCACAAACTGTGAGATCATGACCTGAGCCGAAGTCAGACGCTTAACCTACTGAGCCACCCAGGCGCCCCCAAAACATTGCTAAATTTAAAGAAGACATAAATAAATGGAATTTAATGGCTAGAAGGCTTAATATCGTTAAGTGTCAATGCCAAAGGAGATTGGCAAATACAATGCAGTCCCTATCAAAATCAAAAAGTACTATATATCCATCAAATGAAGTCTGTGGACTCAGCCTCCCAGATGGGGTTAAAAGACAAAACCCACATGTGTTGTTTGCTAAAAATATACTTGAAACAGTGATAAAGAAAGGTTAAGATAAACATATGCACAAGAAAGAGAAAAGAGGAGTGGCAATATTAATGTATCACAGAAGGAAGAAAGTAAAGTTAAAACATTGAACAGGATTTTATGAAATTATTTACTTCACAGTTTAAGAAGATATATCAAAGACCTGTAGGCACCAAAAATAATTTGGCTAGCAATTTAAACTAAGAATCTGTAATAGATTCAAGGAAAATGGGTAAACATATGGTTATAGTAGGAAATTCCAGGTCCTATTATTTCAAAATAGGACAGATTGAGTAGACAAAAAGTGAATAAATATAGAGGAGCTAGATAGTATAATCCACAGACTTCATTTGATGGATATATAGTACTTTATATCCTTCAAAGAGAGAATATACATTAATACAGTCTGAAGCCTCTAAAAAAGTTGGTCAAATATGTGGCCCATAGAAAATATTAAGCTAAAGAAAATGTTTTATATTCTGCATTACTCAGTAAAATTAGAAATAATGAAACAAATAACTAAAAGATTCTTAATTGGAAGTCAGAAATCACATTTCTAGACAAATTTTGGATTGAGGAGAAAATCAAAACTGAAATTATAAACTACCTAGAACGCTATAAAATAGAGGACGTTATGGTGAAACTTGTGGATCATTGCAAAAGCTATTCCCAGAAGAAAATTTATCGCCTAAAATGTCTTCATTATTAATGAATAATAACTAGAAGGGATGTAGGACTCTTGAGACATTAGGGAAATAATAGCAAAGGAAAAGCAAAATAAAAGAAGAAGGAATTAATAAAGATAACTGAAATTAATAAACACTTGCAAACATAAAAATACGATAAATAAATTTTACTCATTTTGACTTTCTGAAAAAATGATTAATGAACCTGATGAAGAAAAATAAAGAGTGCAAAAATACATGCGAGAAGAAGTGACATGCTCTGGAAAAGAGTCAAAGTAGAAGAGAACATGATGTACAACTTTGTCAACAAAATTATCCCAACATTTTAGTGTGAAACATTTTAAATATAGGCAAAGAGTTCTTGGATGTAACAATGAACACATGATCCATGAAAGTAGAAAAATCAATAAATTGGACTTCAACAAAATTAAAATATTTTGCTCTTATTAAAGACACTATTAAGAGATGAGAAGGTAATCCAGAGAGTGGCAGAGAGTATTTTCAAATCACATATGTGATAAAGGACTTGTATGCAGAATCTATAAAGAACTTGTGGGGGGTGCCTGGGTGTCTCAGTTGGTTAAGCATCCAACTTTGGTTCAGATCATGATCTCACAGTTCTGAGTTCGAGCCCTGAATCAGGCCCTCTGCTGTCAGTATAGAGCCCACTTGAGATCCTCTTGTCTCCTTCTCTCTCTGCTCTGTTTGTTCCCTATGGTTAGGAGTCTGTTTCTTGGTTTGCCTCTCTCTTTTCCCATTTGTTCATTTGTTTTTAACTTCCACATATGAGTGAAATCATATGGTGTTTGTCTTTCTTTGACTGACTTATTTCACTTAGCATAATACTCTTTAGGTCCATCCTTGTCTTTGCAAGGATGCAAAGACACATCTTCTTTATCCATTCATCAGTTGATGGACACTTGGGCTGTTTCCATAATTTGACTACTATAGATAATGCTACTATAAACATCGGGGTGCATGTATCCCTTTGAATTAGTATTTTTGTATTTTTTGTGTAAATACCTAGTAGTGCAATTGCTGGATCATAGGGTAGTTCTATTTTTAACTTTTTGAAGAACCTCTATTCTGTTTTCCAGAGTGCCTATACCAGTTTGCGTTTCCACCAACAGTATAAGAAGGTTCCCCTTTCTCCACATCCTTGCCAGCACCTGTTGTTTCCTGTGTTGATGTTAACCATTCTGACAGGTGTGAGGTTATATATCATTAGTTTTGTATTTCCCTGATGATCAGTGATGTTGAGCATCTATTCATGTGTCTGTTAGCCATCTGTATGTCTTCTTCAGAAGAATGCCTATTCATATCTTCTGCCCATTTTCTTAACTGGATTATTTGTTTTTGAGTGGTGTTAAGTTGTATACATTATTTATATTTTTCAGATAGTAACCCTTTCTCAGATATGTCATTTGCAGACTTCTTCTCCCATTCTGTAGGTTGCCTTTTAGTTGTGTTGATTGTTTCCTTTGCTGTGAAGAAGCTTTTTATATTCAGGAAGTCCCAGTAGTTTATTTTTGCTAAACAAAAGAAACCTCTCTAATGATACTCTTTCATGTTTATCAAGTTAATATTTCTTCTACTCTTTTTCCTTTTTTTCCTACTCTCTTGAGTTTCATAAAAATATAGTCTATCAATGTATGTATTTTATCTTTAAAAAAATCTTTGGTTTGAACCCTCCTTTTATTTCCAATGCTATTATGGATTTGTTTATATATTTCTTTTGCCATTTTGGTGGAATTTAGGAAGAGAAGGGATTTAATTTAATTTAATTTAATATGTTGTCAATCATCTTGAAATGGAAATCATACCTAAATTTTTAACGAGGATACTTGATTATTTCTCTGTTAAAATCAAAACTTAAAATAGTTCTGCCACTCCTTCCTCTCCTGCTCCCTCTTGCAGAAGACAAAAATTGCTTTTATTCTTCCTTTTTTTTTGTTAGAATTTTTTAAATTCAATTAAAATTTTTGTAGTCTCACATTTTTATTTAAATTCCAGCTAACATACAGTGTAAATTAGTTTCAGGTGTAGAATTTACTGATTCCTCACTTATTACATACAACATTCAGTGATCATCTGGAGTTTTAATTCCAGGCTTTCTTTTTGCATTATATATCTTCTATTTTAATTATTGTTTAGAAAATTCATTCCATTTTACCAACTACATTAACCACTATTACTTAGCCTTTACCCTAAGTAAGCATTATTGGCAATTTATTACTATTTATTGTATGCCACACACTCCTTTTCTAATGATTTTATTTGGCCATATTTTTTTTGAAATTCTTTGAATAATATTTTCAGAAGGGATGTATGGAATGATGTACTTTGGGTCCTTATTTTCTTAAAAATGTGTCTGTTTTTCCCTTATAAATTTGATTGGTTATTTTTCTGGGTTCAGAGTTTTAGGGTTACAGTCCTCCCTCAGAATTCTATAAACATTGCTCCTTTGACTTTTAGCATTTAATATAGCAGATTAGAGGTCTAATTCCTGTTTGAAGGTATTTTACTGGTTGGTAACCTTGTATTTCTTTCTAGAAATATGTTGGCAGTTCAGATATTTAACCAGAATAGATGTCTACATGTCTAACATTTTGATTATTCCTGTCCTGACATTATATAGATCCTATATATGTGGAAATTCAGGCATTTCTTAGGGAAACTTCCTGTTTGTTTTATTACTTTTTTTCATTTTGATATATTATTTTCCTTTTCCAGCAAAGGTGATTTTATTTTTTATTTATTTTTCCAGTTTTATTGAGATATAATTGATATATAACAAGTAGATATTTAAAATGTACAACATAATGATTTGATATATGTGTATATTGTGAAATGATCACGGAAAGTTTAGTTATCATATGAGGTATTGTTTTTCAGCATATTGATTTATTTTGCAGGTAGGTTTATAGCATAGTTATGAAATATAACAGCTGCTGCATTGTTGAATGGGAGGAATGAAAGTAACTACCTAATAAAATTTATCAATGATTATATAAGTCCTGAGAAAAAAATTGACAGATAAAAATACATATATAAATGAAAACAACAGAACAAAGCACACATTTGAATGGTGTTAGAAATGTCCATGAGAATTTCTAGACTCTATTTGGAACTTGCTACTCCATTTCAGGACCGGAAATTAACCAAAGCTGAGCAGCAAAGGTTCAAGGAAGAAGCAGAGATGTTAAAAGGTCTCCAACATCCCAATATAGTTCGATTTTATGATTCCTGGGAGTCTATATTAAAGGGAAAGAAATGTATTGTATTGGTGACTGAACTTATGACATCAGGAACCTTAAAAACGTAAGTTGACCCTGATAGTGCTAATGAAGTTTTATTTGGAAATAATTTTCAAGAGTTATAAAAATTGTTTGTAAAATTGCAGTACTTGATTAAAGAATATGTAGTGTTTGGCAACTATGTGTCAGGGCAGGTTGAAAAATTTAGGATGTTAAGTTTGTTAGAATATACAGTATTGAGAAATGAATATTTGTGGGATAGCATAGAGTTTAAGAATTACAAATAATGTCATTTTGTAAAAATAATGAAAGATTGGGGGGGTGTGGCCAGGTTCACATATCTAGTGAACAGTACTATATAATTATAATTTATTGTTTTATTTCTGACTGCAGTTTTTCATTTGATGGTACAATCACTTATTTATAATTATTAAATATGGGATATACTTTTTCTGTTTCCTAGCATCTTTGCACTAAAATTTTACATAGTTAACCCCCCTGGTGACTTTACAGAAATAGTTATTGGAAAGTAGAGAAGGATTTTCTTTTTAAAATTTTGCTGCCCTTCCACAAGAGGTCATTCTGATTAGAATGATTCTTGTTTTGAATTTAAAAAGCTAAAAAATGATAGACTTGGTAGGATGTCTTCTCTAAGAATGAAGCCTAGATTTAATTCTTTTTCTATAACAGACAATAGAGGACAATTCAGTGCTGACAATCATAGTACATACAATACCAGCTAACTTACATGATTTACCCTAATAGTGCTCATATAATAAGCTAGATATGTTTGTTTATATGTGGTCTTTTTTTTCCTTTGTGTAGGTACTTAAAACGATTTAAAGTCATGAAACCAAAGGTCTTAAGGAGTTGGTGCAGGCAAATTTTAAAGGGATTGCAGTTCTTGCACACTAGGACTCCTCCCATTATTCACCGGGATCTGAAGTGTGACAATATTTTCATCACGGGACCCACTGGATCTGTGAAGATTGGTGATCTAGGACTAGCCACCTTAATGCGAACATCATTTGCTAAGAGTGTCATTGGTGATTAACATTTTATAGTTTATTGTTAGGATAAAGAGAGATTTTTAAATTGTGTATGTCTAGAATTGGGATCAGCAAACTATGGCCCATGAACCAAATCTGGCTCCATTGCTTATTTTTATAAATAAAAGTTTTATTGGAACACAACTACACTCCCTCATTTATGTATTGTCTATAGCTGCTTTTGCACTACAGTGACTGAGTTGAGTAGTTGTGACACAGACCATATAGACTGCAAAGCCTGAAATCTTTACTGTCTGGTCCTTCACAGAGAAGTTTGCTGACCCCTGGCCTAGAATGTGAATTTGGTTTTACTTTATTTATTTATTTATAAATGTTTATTTATTTTGAGAGAAAGAGCATGGGGGGGGGAGCAGAGAGAGAGGGGGAGAGAGAGAATCCCAAGTAGGCTCTGTGCTGTTAGTACAGAGCTTGACATATGGGGCTCAATCTCAAGAACTGTGAAATCATAACCTGAGCCAAAATCAGGAGTAGGACACTTAAGACTGAGCCACCCAGGTGTCCCAAATTTGCTTTTAAATATCTATTATATATTGACTTATTTCAGACACATCCTAGTGTATTTCTTTTGTGGCACATATTAAAAGTTTCCAAAGACTTAAGAAAGAAGATTTACTAATTTAATTCAGAAAAATTTGTAAATAAAGGATTAGAAATAAAAACAGATTTTAGTAATCATTATCTTGAGCATTACAAATTGTACTTTACCAGTATGGAAAGTTATGGAAATTCTTGACGTACTTTGTATAGATATAGCAAGTATTCCTGCAAATGTTTTATTTATAAATTTGGTTTAGGGAGCAGAAATTAACCCAGGTAATCCATATGGAAAAGGGAATGTGATCTTGGTGGATAAATTTTTCTTTTTAATAAAAATGTGGGTGTGGTGTTATTTTGTAGGGACTCCTGAGTTTATGGCCCCAGAAATGTATGAAGAGCACTACGATGAATCTGTAGATGTCTATGCTTTTGGAATGTGTATGCTGGAAATGGCTACTTCTGAATATCCTTATTCTGAGTGCCAGAATGCAGCTCAAATATACCGTAAAGTAACTAGCGTAGGTATAACTTTATTCTTTTTTACTTCTTAGATTGTCATGTTTTATGTTGAAGTTGGTAAAGTCAGCTTAAAACTAATTTTGGTTTTAGTTTAGTGCTGTATAACAGTGCTAAATTTAACATAATTGTAATGAAACAAGCTTTATATTTATGCTGTATGCCTGTACTTTATTGGGGTCACATAAAATGCTCTGTATTAGTACCTTTGGGTAAATGTATAGATATATCTATATCCATTTGTTTGTAAATAATTTTTAGATTTATTGGGTGGATAATATTTTTTCAAAGCTGATAATGAAGTTTGACTAAATGGTTTTGAAGGTTTCTAGTTCTAAAAGCCTAATTATTAAAGAGCATTCAAAATATTGTTCAACAGCTACAGCATTTGATTCCCTGTTATAGGTAATTTTTTGCATTAGAAATTTCAAGGAATGTAAAGATGAATAAGAAGTATTTGCTACCCATAAAGAGCTTGCATTTTTAAATTCACAAATGGCTATAAAAATAAGAGTATAGTAAGGGATGTAAGGTAGAAGCAAAGTCTTAGGATTGTTCAAAATAGGTCTATTTTATATCTACTTGGGTGGCTGTAGAATAGGCTGTGAAAGAGATTGTTAGAGTGTTTCAAGTAACTAATACTAATAGGTACCATTTTTAAATGCATGCTGTATACTACATACCTTCATATTATAACCCTAGAAGATGGTGCTATCTTCAGTTTACGAATGATAAGGCTGAGAATCAGAGATTGTGACTTGCCCAAGTTCACACAGCTACTAATAGTGGTGGATTTTGACCTCAAATCTGTCTGACTCTAGAGATACATGTGTAGGGAGACAAGAAATAAAGCCAGTATCTAGAATGTGGGCCATTCCATAGGACAAATGACCTAGTTTCTCCAACAAATCAATTTCATGAAAGTAAAAAGGGGAGGGACTGTTAAAGAGTACAAGAGACTTAAAGTAGTGGTGAGCTACTTTAAGTGAACTAAATGTTTAACAACCGATTCTCTGAAAAAGAAAAAGCACTGATTTCTAGCATTCTCTGATTTCCTTGGTGTTAAATATTCTCACCATGACTGATTTCAAGTCACCACTGTGACCTCACTGAATGCAGGGTCGGGAACAGTATACACAGTGGCACTCATCATATGGTATTTTTACCATACAGATATAATAAACAACCTCAAGAGCATAAATAATAGTAAAATGTAGTAAAATAATTACGAGTAGTGTTATCAGTATTTATTTCCTTGGCTGTTGATATAATTTATTTAATTGTAAGATTATATAAGTTTTGTAAATGACTGTGTTTAATAATCAACTTACAGATTTCTTGACAATGTAATAGCTGCGTCTTGTGAGATGGTATGAGCCAGGTCTAATGCACCATACATGTACTGTGAGGACCTTGTTTGGATCCTGATTTGAACAAACCAACTATAAGAAGACATCATTTAGACAATTTGGAAAATTTGAGTGTGGATTGGGTTTTAGATAATGTTAAGGAATTATTGGTAATTATTTTAGGTGGGATGGTGACATGATATCTGTTAGAGGTATAAACTGGAGACTTTCTGAGTGAAATGACATGATGCCTAGGATTTGCTTTAAAATATTTTAGGATAAAAAAGGTATGGGGGTAGATAGCTGAAACAAGGTTGACAAAATGTTGCTTGTTGAGCTGGTGGTGGTTACATGGGGCTTCTTATACTATTCTACCTTTGAGTATGTTTGAAGATTTCTGCAACAAAGAGCTGAGAGAAGAGATAAGGCTAGAATGTCTTTTTAGTCTGAGTCCATACATTGTATGGCCACAAATAGAAAAGAATTTGTACTTGATTTTGTAAGTTGCAGCTTCCCAATTAATTTCACCTAGGAGCAGAGAAAGGCAGTAATTACCCAGGACTGCGGAAGAGGTAAGAGATCAGTGGAAAGGTCAAAGAGGAGTTTTTGTATAAGTAGAATGATGTAACACCATTTTCTGAATGGTGATTTTATTATTTCATATTAAAATCACAAAAATGCCATATCACAATTCACATTTCCATCTGTATTAAAGTTTCTTGAGTTTGAGATCCAAATTAACTCCTAATCTCACCAGGTTTATCTAGTATATGATACTGGGCTTTCTGATTCTGCATCCTGTGAAGTAGTGTGACAGACCCAGAACTAGGTTTTAGATTGCCTTATTCCATGACAATTATTCTATCATATCTTTCTCCTTCTAGATTAATTTGGAGTTTTCTATTAAATGACTGTAATGATTATTTTCTGAAATCTAAAACTCATAATTTAAGAGTAATAGAATGTAAAATAAGCATATTCAGGCAGCTAACATTGTTACAGAAACATTTTGAATTGTCTAGACCTTACTAATTTGTTAATGCATTCCTAGAACCTGTTGATTAGCTTGAGGTTCTCTCAATATTTTAGTATTGCTTAATGATAAAAATAATACAGATTTCTCAAAAGTTTATATATGTGTGTATATATATTTTGCATAATACATATGTATTTTTTTAATGTTTATTTTTGAGAGAGAGGCACAGAGCATGAGTTGGGGAGGGGCAGAGAGAGAGAGGGAGACACAGAATGTGAAGTAGGCTCCAAGCTCTGAGCTGTCAGCACAGAGCCCGGTGCGGGGCTCAAACCCACAAATTATGAGATCATGACCTGAGCCAAAGTCAGATGCTTAACCGACTGAGCCACCCAGGCGCCCCTATACATACATAATATATTGATTGTCCATTGCTTCTAGCTCTTCTGGAAGACTCGTTTATTATAGTTTGTTAATTGGGGTTATACTTGTATGTACATTTTGAGATCCAATTTTTTCCATACTTAATGTTTCAATATGAGAATTTTCTGTTATTAAATACTTTGAGAACATTTTTAGTTTTTGGATAACATGAGCATATATATATCACATAATTTATGTAACATCACCTCTGTTGTTGGAAATTTAGATTGCTTACAAGTCTCCACTGTTATTTGTAGACTATTAGAACTATGACAAAATCTTTGTCAAAAAATTGTTAAACTGTATGTATATATTTACCTTATTTAAAGCTTGAATATTTTAGTTTAGTGGTCAAAATTTATTATTTTAATAAGCATCCTGTTGACTTAGGCTTTCCATTGCTTATTTTGTGACTAGAAACCATTTTTCTTTTCTCAGGGCATAAAGCCAGCCAGTTTCAATAAAGTCACTGATCCTGAAGTGAAAGAAATCATTGAAGGGTGTATTCGTCAAAACAAATCAGAAAGGTGGGTACAAATGTAGCAAAATGACATAACTGATAGACACATTAAACTCTTATCTTGGACTCGGTCATTTTCTAACTTTTGAATAATACTGAGTATTACTTTTGAGTAGAACACAAACCGTACTGTATTGAGTGAAGTATATCAGTGCATGTTGCTTGCCATTTTGGACTTTGATATCATGTGCTCATTTTTCTTGAACTGAAATTTGGGTTTTGTTTGTATGTGTTGTGGCAAATTTTCATCACCTTCAGCCATCAGTTTAACAGTCATTTGAGCCCCCCAGTTTAACTTGTTTCTAACAGTTGATAGTAGAGAGTTTCTGCAGTGTCACCTTCAGGTAAGTACTCAAATGGTTGGGCCCCCAGGTTAATTTGTTTCTAACAGTTGATGGTAGAGACCTTCTGCTGTGTTACCTTCAGGTAAGTACTTACATGATTTTTTATGATAGCTTAAAAAAATTGACCATCAACTCACTGGATGTTTTTTATTTATAGACCATATATCCTTGGGTCATGATAATGGTAAAGTGGATAGGGCTATTTTTTTCTTTTTTTTTTTTTT